>NW_027258471.1:0-73115 GCF_045791955.1 Oncorhynchus clarkii lewisi
ACTAACTGTGTTTATCATTAGTAACCGTGTTTATCATTAGTAACCGTGTTTATCATTAGTAACCGTGTTTATCATTAGTAACCGTGTTCAGCATTAGTAACCGTGTTTATCATTAGTAACCGTGTTTATCATTAGTAACCGTGTTCAGCATTAGTAACCGTGTTTATCATTAGTAACCGTGTTTAGCATTAGTAACCGTGTTTATCATTAGTAACCGTGTTTAGCATTAGTAACCGTGTTTATCATTAGTAACCGTGTTTAGCATTAGTAACCGTGTTTATCATTAGTAACCGTGTTCAGCATTAGTAACCGTGTCTATCATTAGTAACCGTGTTCAGTATTAGTAACCATGTTTATCATTAGTAACCGTGTTCAGCATTAGTAACCGTGTTTATCATTAGTAACCGTGTTTATCATTAGTAACCGTGTTCAGCATTAGTAACCGTGTTTATCATTAGTAACCGTGTTTATCATTAGTAACCGTGTTCAGCATTAGTAACCGTGTTTATCATTAGTAACCGTGTTTAGCATTAGTAACCGTGTTTATCATTAGTAACCGTGTTTAGCATTAGTAACCGTGTTTATCATTAGTAACCGTGTTCAGCATTAGTAACCGTGTCTATCATTAGTAACCGTGTTCAGTATTAGTAACCATGTTTATCATTAGTAACCGTGTTTATCATTAGTAACCGTGTTTATCATTAGTAACCGTGTTCAGCATTAGTAACCGTGTCTATCATTAGTAACCGTGTTCAGTATTAGTAACCATGTTTATCATTAGTAACCGTGTTTATCATTAGTAACCGTGTTTATCATTAGTAACCGTGTTCAGCATTAGTAACCGTGTCTATCATTAGTAACCGTGTTCAGCATTAGTAACCGTGTCTATCATTAGTAACCGTGTTCAGTATTAGTAACCATGTTTATCATTAGTAACCGTGTTTATCATTAGTAACCGTGTTTATCATTAGTAACCGTGTTTATCATTAGTAACTGTGTTTATCATTAGTAACCGTGTTTATCATTAGTAACTGTGTTCAGCATTAGTAACTGTGTTTATCATTAGTAACCGTGTTTATCATTAGTAACCGTGTTTATCATTAGTAACCGTGTTTAGCATTAGTAACCGTGTTTAGCATTAGTAACTGTGTTCAGCATTAGTAACTGTGTTTATCATTAGTAACTGTGTTCAGCATTAGTAACTGTGTTTATCATTAGTAACCGTGTTTATCATTAGTAACCGTGTTTAGCATTAGTAACTGTGTTTAGCATTAGTAACCGTGTTTACATTAGTAACTGTGTTTATCATTAGTAACCGTGTTTATCATTAGTAACCGTGTTTAGCATTAGTAACCGTGTTTAGCATTAGTAACCGTGTTTAGCATTAGTAACCGTGTTTATCAGGGTTTGTACCTCTGTCCACTTTGCAGGCGTTTCAATGAGAACACAGTAGCCAAGCTGTGGTACTTTATCAAGTGTATCTACTTTGGGCTGTCAGCCTATCAGATCCGCTGTGGCTACCCCACCAGGGTCCTGGGTAACTGCCTCACCAAGAGCTACAACTACACCAACCTCTTCATGTTTCAAGGGTGAGTTTGGACACGGTAGGATGTAGTAAGACATTCAACTCATATATTCAGGTCACATTCAACATGCAGTGACTTGGGAAAATATTCAGACTGCTTTTTGTCACGTTACAGCTAAAACCTACCCACAATACCCCATAATGACAAATCGAAAACCTTTTTGAATTTTTTTTTATTGCAAATTTATGAAAACATTTCAAACAGAAATACCTTATTTACATCGGTATTCAGACCCTTTGCTATGAGACTCGAAATTGAGCTCAAGTGCATCCTGTTTACATTGATCATCCTTGAGATGTGTCTACAACTTCTCTGGATTCCACCATTGGAAAACCTGCTCCAAAGTGCTCAGGACCTCAGACTTGGGCGAAGGTTCACCTTCCAACAGGACAACGACACTAAGCACACAGGCAAGACAAGGCAGGAGTGGCTTCGGGACAAGTCTCTGAATGTCCTTGAGTGGCCCAGCCAGAAACCGGACTTGAACCTGATCTAACCTGAAAATTGCTGTGCTGCGACGCTCCCCATCCAAGGTTGTAATCGCTGCCAAAGGTGCTTAAACAAAGTACTGATTAAAGGGTCTGATAATTATGTAAATGTGATGTTTAAGTTTTAATTTTTTTTAACATTTGCTAAATTTTCTACAAACCTGTTTTTTGCTTTGTCATTATGGGTTATTGTGTGTTGATTGATAAGGGGGAAAAACTATTTAATCCATTTTAGAATAAGACTGTAACTTAACAAAATGTGGAAAAAGGGGTCAAGGGTTCTGAATACTTGTAGAATGTACTGAATACCCCTGTTGCACAATGTGCAAGTCTCAAATTGTGCACCAGGGTTGTAGTACTCGAGTCCCGGACTCGTAACTTGACTCAGACTCGACCAGTAGTCACAAATTCTCTCTCCCTTGCATAATTCAACATGCTATATATGAGAAATAGGCTGTGAATTGAGTGTCCTAACCCCAGTGTTCCCCTTCCAGGTTCCGTATGATCCCGTTCCTGTCTGAGTTGCGTGCGGTGATGGACTGGGTCTGGACCGACACCTCTCTGTCTTTATCCTCTTGGATCTGTGTGGAAGATATCTACGCTCACATCTTCGTCCTCAAGTGCTGGAGGGAGTCAGAGAGGGTAGGTTGTGTATCCTCCACCGAAAGATTCACACCTCTTAACTTTTTCCACATGTTGTTGTGTTACAGATGGAAATTCAGATGGATTAAATTGGGATTATTTTTTTTGTCACTTGCCTGAACACAATACCCCATAATGTCAAAGTGAAATGACGTTTATAGAGATTTTTACAAATGAATTAAAAATGAAAAGCTGAAATGTCTTGGGTTAATAAGTATTCAACCCCTTTGTTATGGCAAGCCTAAATAACTTCAGGAGGTACCCTCAGTCCACACCTATAGTCCTCCTCTCCCCTCCAGTGGTATCCTCAGTCCACACCTGTAGTCCTCTCCTCTCCAGTGGTATCCTCAGCCCATAACTATAGTCCTCCTCTCCAGTGGTATCCTCAGTCCATAACTATAGTCCTCCTCTCCAGTGGTATCCTCAGTCCATAACTATAGTCCTCCTCTCCAGTGGTATCCTCAGCCCATAACTGTAGTCCTCCTCTCCAGTGGTATCCTCAGTCCATAACTATAGTCCTCTCCTCTCCAGTGGTATCCTCAGTCCATAACTATAGTCCTCCTCTCCAGTGGTATCCTCAGCCCATAACTGTAGTCCTCCTCTCCAGTGGTATCCTCAGTCCATAACTATAGTCCTCCTCTCCAGTGGTATCCTCAGTCCATAACTATAGTCCTCCTCTCCAGTGGTATCCTCAGTCCACACCTATAGTCCACTCCTCTCCAGTGGTATCCTCAGCCCATAACTATAGTCCTCCTCTCCAGTGGTATCATCAGTCCATAACTATAGTCCTCTCCTCTCCAGTGGTATCCTCAGCCCATAACTATAGTCCTCCTCTCCAGTGGTATCCTCAGTCCATAACTATAGTCCTCTCCTCTCCAGTGGTATCCTCAGTCCATAACTATAGTCCTCCTCTCCAGTGGTATCCTCAGTCCATAACTATAGTCCTCTCCTCTCCAGTGGTATCCTCAGCCCATAACTTTAGTCCTCCTCTCCAGTGGTATCCTCAGTCCATAACTATAGTCCTCTCCTCTCCAGTGGTATCCTCAGTCCATAACTATAGTCCTCCTCTCCAGTGGTATCCTCAGTCCATAACTATAGTCCTCTCCTCTCCAGTGGTATCCTCAGTCCATAACTATAGTCCTCCTCTCCTCTCCAGTGGTATCCTCAGTCCATAACTATAGTCTTCCTCTCCAGTGGTATCCTCAGTCCATAACTATAGTCCTCTTCTCCTCTCCAGTGGTATCCTCAGTCCATAACTATAGTCCTCTCCAGTGGTATCCTCAGTCCATAACTATAGTCCTCCTCTCCAGTGGTTTCCTCAGTCCATAACTATAGTCCTCCTCTCCAGTGGTATCCTCAGTCCATAACTATAGTCCTCTCCTCTCCAGTGGTATCCTCAGTCCATAACTACAGTCCTCTCCTCTCCAGTGGTATCCTCATCCCATAACTATAGTCCTCCTCTCCTCTCCAGTGGTATCCTCAGTCCATAACTATAGTCCTCTCCTCTCCAGTTGTATCCTCAGTCCATAACTACAGTCCTCTCCTCTCCAGTGGTATCCTCAGCCCATAACTATAGTCCTCCTCTCCTCTCCAGTGGTATCCTCAGTCCATAACTATAGTCCTCTCCTCTCCAGTGGTATCCTCAGTCCATAACTATAGTCCGCTCCTCTCCAGTGGTATCCTCAGTCCATAACTATAGTCCTTTCCTCTCCAGTGGTATCCTCAGTCCATAACTATAGTCCTCCTCTCCAGTGGTATCCTCAGTCCATAACTATAGTCCTCCTCTCCAGTGGTATCCTCAGTCCATAACTATAGTCCTCTCCTCTCCAGTGGTATCCTCAGTCCATAACTATAGTCCTCCTCTCCAGTGGTATCCTCAGTCCATAACTATAGTCCTCTCCTCTCCAGTGGTATCCTCAGTCCATAACTATAGTCCTCTCCTCTCCAGTGGTATACTCAGCCCATAACTATAGTCCTCCTCTCCAGTGGTATCCTCAGTCCATAACTATAGTCCTCTCCTCTCCAGTGGTATCCTCAGTCCATAACTATAGTCCTCCTCTCCAGTGGTATCCTCAGTCCATAACTATAGTCCTCTCCTCTCCAGTGGTATCCTCAGCCCATAACTATAGTCCTCCTCTCCAGTGGTATCCTCAGTCCATAACTATAGTCCTCTCCTCTCCAGTGGTATCCTCAGTCCATAACTATAGTCCTCCTCTCCAGTGGTATCCTTAGTCCATAACTATAGTCCTCTCCTCTCCAGTGGTATCCTCAGTCCATAACTATAGTCCTCCTCGCCTCTCCAGTGGTATCCTCAGTCCATAACTATAGTATTCCTCTCCAGTGGTATCCTCAGTCCATAACTATAGTCCTCTTCTCCTCTCCAGTGGTATCCTCAGTCCATAACTATAGTCCTCCTCTCCAGTGGTATCCTCAGTCCATAACTATAGTCCTCCTCTCCAGTGGTTTCCTCAGTCCATAACTATAGTCCTCCTCTCCAGTGGTATCCTCAGTCCATAACTATAGTCCTCTCCTCTCCAGTAGTATCCTCAGTCCATAACTACAGTCCTCTCCTCTCCAGTGGTATCCTCAGCCCATAACTATAGTCCTCCTCTCCTCTCCAGTGGTGTCCTCAGTCCATAACTATAGTCCTCTCCTCTCCAGTGGTATCCTCAGTCCATAACTACAGTCCTCTCCTCTCCAGTGGTATCCTCAGCCCATAACTATAGTCCTCCTCTCCTCTCCAGTGGTATCCTCAGTCCATAACTATAGTCCTCTCCTCTCCAGTGGTATCCTCAGTCCATAACTATAGTCCGCTCCTCTCCAGTGGTATCCTCAGCCCATAACTATAGTCCTCCTCTCCAGTGGTATCCTCAGTCCATAACTATAGTCCTCTCCTCTCCAGTGGTATCCTCAGTCCATAACTATAGTCCTCCTCTCCAGTGGTATCCTCAGTCCATAACTATAGTCCTCTCCTCTCCAGTGGTATCCTCAGTCCATAACTATAGTCCTCCTCTCCTCTCCAGTGGTATCCTCAGTCCATAACTATAGTCCTCCTCTCCAGTGGTATCCTCAGTCCATAACTATAGTCCTCTCCTCTCCAGTGGTATCCTCAGTCCATAACTATAGTCCTCTCCTCTCCAGTGGTATCCTCAGTCCATAACTATAGTCCTCCTCTCCAGTGGTATCCTTAGTCCATAACTATAGTCCTCCTCTCCAGTGGTATCCTCAGTCCATAACTACAGTCCTCTCCTCTCCAGTGGTATCCTCAGTCCATAACTATAGTCCTCCTCTCCAGTGGTATCCTCAGTCCATAACTATAGTCCTCTCCTCTCCAGTGGTATCCTCAGTCCATAACTACAGTCCTCTCCTCTCCAGTGGTATCCTCAGCCCATAACTATAGTCCTCCTCTCCTCTCCAGTGGTATCCTCAGTCCATAACTATATTCCTCTCCTCTCCAGTGGTATCCTCAGTCCATAACTATAGTCCGCTCCTCTCCAGTGGTATCCTCAGTCCATAACTATAGTCCTTTCCTCTCCAGTGGTATCCTCAGTCCGTAACTATAGTCCTCCTCTCCAGTGGTATCCTCAGTCCATAACTATAGTCCTCTCCTCTCCAGTGGTATCCTCAGCCCATAACTATAGTCCTCCTCTCCAGTGGTATCCTCAGTCCATAACTATAGTCCTCTCCTCTCCAGTGGTATCCTCAGTCCATAACTATAGTGCTCCTCTCCAGTGGTATCCTCAGTCCATAACTATAGTCCTCTCCTCTCCAGTGGTATCCTCAGTCCATAACTATAGTCCTCCTCTCCTCTCCAGTGGTATCCTCAGTCCATAACTATAGTCCTCCTCTCCAGTGGTATCATCAGTCCATAACTATAGTCCTCTCCTCTCCAGTGGTATCCTCAGCCCATAACTATAGTCCTCCTCTCCAGTGGTATCCTCAGTCCATAACTATAGTCCTCTCCTCTCCAGTGGTATCCTCAGTCCATAACTATAGTCCTCCTCTCCAGTGGTATCCTCAGTCCATAACTATAGTCCTCTCCTCTCCAGTGGTATCCTCAGCCCATAACTATAGTCCTCCTCTCCAGTGGTATCCTCAGTCCATAACTATAGTCCTCTCCTCTCCAGTGGTATCCTCAGTCCATAACTATAGTCCTCCTCTCCAGTGGTATCCTCAGTCCATAACTATAGTCCTCTCCTCTCCAGTGGTATCCTCAGTCCATAACTATAGTCCTCCTCTCCTCTCCAGTGGTATCCTCAGTCCATAACTATAGTCTTCCTCTCCAGTGGTATCCTCAGTCCATAACTATAGTCCTCTTCTCCTCTCCAGTGGTATCCTCAGTCCATAACTATAGTCCTCTCCAGTGGTATCCTCAGTCCATAACTATAGTCCTCCTCTCCAGTGGTTTCCTCAGTCCATAACTATAGTCCTCCTCTCCAGTGGTATCCTCAGTCCATAACTATAGTCCTCTCCTCTCCAGTGGTATCCTCAGTCCATAACTACAGTCCTCTCCTCTCCAGTGGTATCCTCATCCCATAACTATAGTCCTCCTCTCCTCTCCAGTGGTATCCTCAGTCCATAACTATAGTCCTCTCCTCTCCAGTGGTATCCTCAGTCCATAACTACAGTCCTCTCCTCTCCAGTGGTATCCTCAGCCCATAACTATAGTCCTCCTCTCCTCTCCAGTGGTATCCTCAGTCCATAACTATAGTCCTCTCCTCTCCAGTGGTATCCTCAGTCCATAACTATAGTCCGCTCCTCTCCAGTGGTATCCTCAGTCCATAACTATAGTCCTTTCCTCTCCAGTGGTATCCTCAGTCCATAACTATAGTCCTCCTCTCCAGTGGTATCCTCAGTCCATAACTATAGTCCTCTCCTCTCCAGTGGTATCCTCAGCCCATAACTATAGTCCTCCTCTCCAGTGGTATCCCCAGTCCATAACTATAGTCCTCTCCTCTCCAGTGGTATCCTCAGTCCATAACTATAGTCCTCCTCTCCAGTGGTATCCTCAGTCCATAACTATAGTCCTCTCCTCTCCAGTGGTATCCTCAGTCCATAACTATAGTCCTCTCCTCTCCAGTGGTATACTCAGCCCATAACTATAGTCCTCCTCTCCAGTGGTATCCTCAGTCCATAACTATAGTCCTCTCCTCTCCAGTGGTATCCTCAGTCCATAACTATAGTCCTCCTCTCCAGTGGTATCCTCAGTCCATAACTATAGTCCTCTCCTCTCCAGTGGTATCCTCAGCCCATAACTATAGTCCTCCTCTCCAGTGGTATCCTCAGTCCATAACTATAGTCCTCTCCTCTCCAGTGGTATCCTCAGTCCATAACTATAGTCCTCCTCTCCAGTGGTATCCTTAGTCCATAACTATAGTCCTCCTCTCCTCTCCAGTGGTGTCCTCAGTCCATAACTATAGTCCTCTCCTCTCCAGTGGTATCCTCAGTCCATAACTACAGTCCTCTCCTCTCCAGTGGTATCCTCAGCCCATAACTATAGTCCTCCTCTCCTCTCCAGTGGTATCCTCAGTCCATAACTATAGTCCGCTCCTCTCCAGTGGTATCCTCAGTCCATAACTATAGTCCTTTCCTCTCCAGTGGTATCCTCAGTCCATAACTATAGTCCTCTCCTCTCCAGTGGTATCCTCAGTCCATAACTATAGTCCTCCTCTCCAGTGGTATCCTCAGCCCATAACTGTAGTCCTCCTCTCCAGTGGTATCCTCAGTCCATAACTATAGTCCTCCTCTCCAGTGGTATCCTCAGTCCATAACTATAGTCCTCCTCTCCAGTGGTATCCTCAGTCCACACCTATAGTCCACTCCTCTCCAGTGGTATCCTCAGCCCATAACTATAGTCCTCCTCTCCAGTGGTATCATCAGTCCATAACTATAGTCCTCTCCTCTCCAGTGGTATCCTCAGCCCATAACTATAGTCCTCCTCTCCAGTGGTATCCTCAGTCCATAACTATAGTCCTCTCCTCTCCAGTGGTATCCTCAGCCCATAACTATAGTCCTCCTCTCCAGTGGTATCCTCAGTCCATAACTATAGTCCTCTCCTCTCCAGTGGTATCCTCAGTCCATAACTATAGTCCTCCTCTCCAGTGGTATCCTCAGTCCATAACTATAGTCCTCTCCTCTCCAGTGGTATCCTCAGTCCATAACTATAGTCCTCCTCTCCTCTCCAGTGGTATCCTCAGTCCATAACTATAGTCTTCCTCTCCAGTGGTATCCTCAGTCCATAACTATAGTCCTCTTCTCCTCTCCAGTGGTATCCTCAGTCCATAACTATAGTCCTCTCCAGTGGTATCCTCAGTCCATAACTATAGTCCTCCTCTCCAGTGGTTTCCTCAGTCCATAACTATAGTCCTCCTCTCCAGTGGTATCCTCAGTCCATAACTATAGTCATCTCCTCTCCAGTGGTATCCTCAGTCCATAACTACAGTCCTCTCCTCTCCAGTGGTATCCTCATCCCATAACTATAGTCCTCCTCTCCTCTCCAGTGGTATCCTCAGTCCATAACTATAGTCCTCTCCTCTCCAGTGGTATCCTCAGTCCATAACTACAGTCCTCTCCTCTCCAGTGGTATCCTCAGCCCATAACTATAGTCCTCCTCTCCTCTCCAGTGGTATCCTCAGTCCATAACTATAGTTCTCTCCTCTCCAGTGGTATCCTCAGTCCATAACTATAGTCCGCTCCTCTCCAGTGGTATCCTCAGTCCATAACTATAGTCCTTTCCTCTCCAGTGGTATCCTCAGTCCATAACTATAGTCCTCCTCTCCAGTGGTATCCTCAGTCCATAACTATAGTCCTCTCCTCTCCAGTGGTATCCTCAGCCCATAACTATAGTCCTCCTCTCCAGTGGTATCCTCAGTCCATAACTATAGTCCTCTCCTCTCCAGTGGTATCCTCAGTCCATAACTATAGTCCTCCTCTCCAGTGGTATCCTCAGTCCATAACTATAGTCCTCTCCTCTCCAGTGGTATCCTCAGTCCATAACTATAGTCCTCTCCTCTCCAGTGGTATACTCAGCCCATAACTATAGTCCTCCTCTCCAGTGGTATCCTCAGTCCATAACTTTAGTCCTCTCCTCTCCAGTGGTATCCTCAGTCCATAACTATAGTCCTCCTCTCCAGTGGTATCCTCAGTCCATAACTATAGTCCTCTCCTCTCCATTGGTATCCTCAGCCCATAACTATAGTCCTCCTCTCCAGTGGTATCCTCAGTCCATAACTATAGTCCTCTCCTCTCCAGTGGTATCCTCAGTCCATAACTATAGTCCTCCTCTCCAGTGGTATCCTTAGTCCATAACTATAGTCCTCTCTTCTCCAGTGGTATCCTCAGTCCATAACTATAGTCCTCCTCGCCTCTCCAGTGGTATCCTCAGTCCATAACTATAGTATTCCTCTCCAGTGGTATCCTCAGTCCATAACTATAGTCCTCTTCTCCTCTCCAGTGGTATCCTCAGTCCATAACTATAGTCCTCCTCTCCAGTGGTATCCTCAGTCCATAACTATAGTCCTCCTCTCCAGTGGTTTCCTCAGTCCATAACTATAGTCCTCCTCTCCAGTGGTATCCTCAGTCCATAACTATAGTCCTCTCCTCTCCAGTGGTATCCTCAGTCCATAACTATAGTCCTCCTCTCCAGTGGTTTCCTCAGTCCATAACTATAGTCCTCCTCTCCAGTGGTATCCTCAGTCCATAACTACAGTCCTCTCCTCTCCAGTGGTATCCTCAGCCCATAACTATAGTCCTCCTCTCCTCTCCAGTGGTGTCCTCAGTCCATAACTATAGTCCTCTCCTCTCCAGTGGTATCCTCAGTCCATAACTACAGTCCTCTCCTCTCCAGTGGTATCCTCAGCCCATAACTATAGTCCTCCTCTCCTCTCCAGTGGTATCCTCAGTCCATAACTATAGTCCTCTCCTCTCCAGTGGTATCCTCAGTCCATAACTATAGTCCGCTCCTCTCCAGTGGTATCCTCAGTCCATAACTATAGTCCTTTCCTCTCCAGTGGTATCCTCAGTCCATAACTATAGTCCTCCTCTCCAGTGGTATCCTCAGTCCATAACTATAGTCCTCTCCTCTCCAGTGGTATCCTCAGCCCATAACTATAGTCCTCCTCTCCAGTGGTATCCTCAGTCCATAACTATAGTCCTCTCCTCTCCAGTGGTATCCTCAGTCCATAACTATAGTCCTCCTCTCCAGTGGTATCCTCAGTCCATAACTATAGTCCTCTCCTCTCCAGTGGTATCCTCAGTCCATAACTATAGTCCTCCTCTCCTCTCCAGTGGTATCCTCAGTCCATAACTATAGTCCTCCTCTCCAGTGGTATCCTCAGTCCATAACTATAGTCCTCTCCTCTCCAGTGGTATCCTCAGTCCATAACTATAGTCCTCTCCTCTCCAGTGGTATCCTCAGTCCATAACTATAGTCCTCCTCTCCAGTGGTATCCTTAGTCCATAACTATAGTCCTCCTCTCCAGTGGTATCCTCAGTCCATAACTACAGTCCTCTCCTCTCCAGTGGTATCCTCAGTCCATAACTATAGTCCTCTCCTCTCCAGTGGTATCCTCAGTCCATAACTATAGTCCTCTCCTCTCCAGTGGTATCCTCAGTCCATAACTACAGTCCTCTCCTCTCCAGTGGTATCCTCAGCCCATAACTATAGTCCTCCTCTCCTCTCCAGTGGTATCCTCAGTCCATAACTATAGTCCTCTTCTCTCCAGTGGTATCCTCAGTCCATAACTATAGTCCGCTCCTCTCCAGTGGTATCCTCAGTCCATAACTATAGTCCTTTCCTCTCCAGTGGTATCCTCAGTCCATAACTATAGTCCTCCTCTCCAGTGGTATCCTCAGTCCATAACTATAGTCCTCTCCTCTCCAGTGGTATCCTCAGCCCATAACTATAGTCCTCCTCTCCAGTGGTATCCTCAGTCCATAACTATAGTCCTCTCCTCTCCAGTGGTATCCTCAGTCCATTACTATAGTCCTCCTCTCCAGTGGTATCCTCAGTCCATAACTATAGTCCTCTCCTCTCCAGTGGTATCCTCAGTCCATAACTATAGTCCTCCTCTCCTCTCCAGTGGTATCCTCAGTCCATAACTATAGTCCTCCTCTCCAGTGGTATCATCAGTCCATAACTATAGTCCTCTCCTCTCCAGTGGTATCCTCAGCCCATAACTATAGTCCTCCTCTCCAGTGGTATCCTCAGTCCATAACTATAGTCCTCTCCTCTCCAGTGGTATCCTCAGTCCATAACTATAGTCCTCCTCTCCAGTGGTATCCTCAGTCCATAACTATAGTCCTCTCCTCTCCAGTGGTATCCTCAGCCCATAACTATAGTCCTCCTCTCCAGTGGTATCCTCAGTCCATAACTATAGTCCTCTCCTCTCCAGTGGTATCCTCAGTCCATAACTATAGTCCTCCTCTCCAGTGGTATCCTCAGTCCATAACTATAGTCCTCTCCTCTCCAGTGGTATCCTCAGTCCATAACTATAGTCCTCCTCTCCTCTCCAGTGGTATCCTCAGTCCATAACTATAGTCCTTCCTCTCCAGTGGTATCCTCAGTCCATAACTATAGTCCTCTTCTCCTCTCCAGTGGTATCCTCAGTCCATAACTATAGTCCTCTCCAGTGGTATCCTCAGTCCATAACTATAGTCCTCCTCTCCAGTGGTTTCCTCAGTCCATAACTATAGTCCTCCTCTCCAGTGGTATCCTCAGTCCATAACTATAGTCCTCTCCTCTCCAGTGGTATCCTCAGTCCATAACTACAGTCCTCTCCTCTCCAGTGGTATCCTCATCCCATAACTATAGTCCTCCTCTCCTCTCCAGTGGTATCCTCAGTCCATAACTATAGTCCTCTCCTCTCCAGTGGTATCCTCAGTCCATAACTACAGTCCTCTCCTCTCCAGTGGTATCCTCAGCCCATAACTATAGTCCTCCTCTCCTCTCCAGTGGTATCCTCAGTCCATAACTATAGTCCTTTCCTCTCCAGTGGTATCCTCAGTCCATAACTACAGTCCTCTCCTCTCCAGTGGTATCCTCATCCCATAACTATAGTCCTTCTCTCCTCTCCAGTGGTATCCTCAGTCCATAACTATAGTCCTCTCCTCTCCAGTGGTATCCTCAGTCCATAACTACAGTCCTCTCCTCTCCAGTGGTATCCTCAGCCCATAACTATAGTCCTCCTCTCCTCTCCAGTGGTATCCTCAGTCCATAACTATAGTCCTCTCCTCTCCAGTGGTATCCTCAGTCCATAACTATAGTCCGCTCCTCTCCAGTGGTATCCTCAGTCCATAACTATAGTCCTTTCCTCTCCAGTGGTATCCTCAGTCCATAACTATAGTCCTCCTCTCCAGTGGTATCCTCAGTCCATAACTATAGTCCTCTCCTCTCCAGTGGTATCCTCAGCCCATAACTATAGTCCTCCTCTCCAGTGGTATCCTCAGTCCATAACTATAGTCCTCTCCTCTCCAGTGGTATCCTCAGTCCATAACTATAGTCCTCCTCTCCAGTGGTATCCTCAGTCCATAACTATAGTCCTCTCCTCTCCAGTGGTATCCTCAGTCCATAACTATAGTCCTCTCCTCTCCAGTGGTATACTCAGCCCATAACTATAGTCCTCCTCTCCAGTGGTATCCTCAGTCCATAACTATAGTCCTCTCCTCTCCAGTGGTATCCTCAGTCCATAACTATAGTCTTCCTCTCCAGTGGTATCCTCAGTCCATAACTATAGTCCTCTTCTCCTCTCCAGTGGTATCCTCAGTCCATAACTATAGTCCTCTCCAGTGGTATCCTCAGTCCATAACTATATTCCTCCTCTCCAGTGGTTTCCTCAGTCCATAACTATAGTCCTCCTCTCCAGTGGTATCCTCAGTCCATAACTATAGTCCTCTCCTCTCCAGTGGTATCCTCAGTCCATAACTACAGTCCTCTCCTCTCCAGTGGTATCCTCATCCCATAACTATAGTCCTCCTCTCCTCTCCAGTGGTATCCTCAGTCCATAACTATAGTCCTCTCCTCTCCAGTGGTATCCTCAGTCCATAACTACAGTCCTCTCCTCTCCAGTGGTATCCTCAGCCCATAACTATAGTCCTCCTCTCCTCTCCAGTGGTATCCTCAGTCCATAACTATAGTTCTCTCCTCTCCAGTGGTATCCTCAGTCCATAACTATAGTCCGCTCCTCTCCAGTGGTATCCTCAGTCCATAACTATAGTCCTTTCCTCTCCAGTGGTATCCTCAGTCCATAACTATAGTCCTCCTCTCCAGTGGTATCCTCAGTCCATAACTATAGTCCTCTCCTCTCCAGTGGTATCCTCAGCCCATAACTATAGTCCTCCTCTCCAGTGGTATCCTCAGTCCATAACTATAGTCCTCTCCTCTCCAGTGGTATCCTCAGTCCATAACTATAGTCCTCCTCTCCAGTGGTATCCTCAGTCCATAACTATAGTCCTCTCCTCTCCAGTGGTATCCTCAGTCCATAACTATAGTCCTCTCCTCTCCAGTGGTATACTCAGCCCATAACTATAGTCCTCCTCTCCAGTGGTATCCTCAGTCCATAACTATAGTCCTCTCCTCTCCAGTGGTATCCTCAGTCCATAACTATAGTCCTCCTCTCCAGTGGTATCCTCAGTCCATAACTATAGTCCTCTCCTCTCCAGTGGTATCCTCAGCCCATAACTATAGTCCTCCTCTCCAGTGGTATCCTCAGTCCATAACTATAGTCCTCTCCTCTCCAGTGGTATCCTCAGTCCATAACTATAGTCCTCCTCTCCAGTGGTATCCTCAGTCCATAACTATAGTCCTCTCCTCTCCAGTGGTATCCTCAGTCCATAACTATAGTCCTCCTCGCCTCTCCAGTGGTATCCTCAGTCCATAACTATAGTATTCCTCTCCAGTGGTATCCTCAGTCCATAACTATAGTCCTCTTCTCCTCTCCAGTGGTATCCTCAGTCCATAACTATAGTCCTCCTCTCCAGTGGTATCCTCAGTCCATAACTATAGTCCTCCTCTCCAGTGGTTTCCTCAGTCCATAACTATAGTCCTCCTCTCCAGTGGTATCCTCAGTCCATAACTATAGTCCTCTCCTCTCCAGTAGTATCCTCAGTCCATAACTACAGTCCTCTCCTCTCCAGTGGTATCCTCAGCCCATAACTATAGTCCTCCTCTCCTCTCCAGTGGTGTCCTCAGTCCATAACTATAGTCCTCTCCTCTCCAGTGGTATCCTCAGTCCATAACTACAGTCCTCTCCTCTCCAGTGGTATCCTCAGCCCATAACTATAGTCCTCCTCTCCTCTCCAGTGGTATCCTCAGTCCATAACTATAGTCCTCTCCTCTCCAGTGGTATCCTCAGTCCATAACTATAGTCCGCTCCTCTCCAGTGGTATCCTCAGTCCATAACTATAGTCCTTTCCTCTCCAGTGGTATCCTCAGTCCATAACTATAGTCCTCCTCTCCAGTGGTATCCTCAGTCCATAACTATAGTCCTCTCCTCTCCAGTGGTATCCTCAGCCCATAACTATAGTCCTCCTCTCCAGTGGTATCCTCAGTCCATAACTATAGTCCTCTCCTCTCCAGTGGTATCCTCAGTCCATAACTATAGTCCCTCCTCTCCAGTGGTATCCTCAGTCCATAACTATAGTCCTCTCCTCTCCAGTGGTATCCTCAGTCCATAACTATAGTCCTCCTCTCCTCTCCAGTGGTATCCTCAGTCCATAACTATAGTCCTCCTCTCCAGTGGTATCCTCAGTCCATAACTATAGTCCTCTCCTCTCCAGTGGTATCCTCAGTCCATAACTATAGTCCTCCTCTCCAGTGGTATCCTCAGTCCATAACTATAGTCCTCCTCTCCAGTGGTATCCTCAGTCCATAACTACAGTCCTCTCCTCTCCAGTGGTATCCTCAGTCCATAACTATAGTCCTCTCCTCTCCAGTGGTATCCTCAGTCCATAACTATAGTCCTCTCCTCTCCAGTGGTATCCTCAGTCCATAACTACAGTCCTCTCCTCTCCAGTGGTATCCTCAGCCCATAACTATAGTCCTCCTCTCCTCTCCAGTGGTATCCTCAGTCCATAACTATAGTCCTCTTCTCTCCAGTGGTATCCTCAGTCCATAACTATAGTCCGCTCCTCTCCAGTGGTATCCTCAGTCCATAACTATAGTCCTTTCCTCTCCAGTGGTATCCTCAGTCCATAACTATAGTCCTCCTCTCCAGTGGTATCCTCAGTCCATAACTATAGTCCTCTCCTCTCCAGTGGTATCCTCAGCCCATAACTATAGTCCTCCTCTCCAGTGGTATCCTCAGTCCATAACTATAGTCCTCTCCTCTCCAGTGGTATCCTCAGTCCATAACTATAGTCCTCCTCTCCAGTGGTATCCTCAGTCCATAACTATAGTCCTCTCCTCTCCAGTGGTATCCTCAGTCCATAACTATAGTCCTCCTCTCCTCTCCAGTGGTATCCTCAGTCCATAACTATAGTCCTCCTCTCCAGTGGTATCCTCAGTCCATAACTATAGTCCTCTCCTCTCCAGTGGTATCCTCAGCCCATAACTATAGTCCTCCTCTCCAGTGGTATCCTCAGTCCATAACTATAGTCCTCTCCTCTCCAGTGGTATCCTCAGTCCATAACTATAGTCCTCCTCTCCAGTGGTATCCTCAGTCCATAACTATAGTCCTCTCCTCTCCAGTGGTATCCTCAGTCCATAACTATAGTCTCTCCTCTCCAGTGGTATCCTCAGTCCATAACTATAGTCCTCTCCTCTCCAGTGGTATCCTCAGTCCATAACTATAGTCCTTTCCTCTCCAGTGGTATCCTCAGTCCATAACTATAGTCCTCCTCTCCAGTGGTATCCTCAGTCCATAACTATAGTCCTCTCCTCTCCAGTGGTATCCTCAGCCCATAACTATAGTCCTCCTCTCCAGTGGTATCCTCAGTCCATAACTATAGTCCTCTCCTCTCCAGTGGTATCCTCAGTCCATAACTATAGTCCTCCTCTCCAGTGGTATCCTCAGTCCATAACTATAGTCCTCTCCTCTCCAGTGGTATCCTCAGTCCATAACTATAGTCCTCTCCTCTCCAGTGGTATCCTCAGTCCATAACTATAGTCCTCCTCTCCAGTGGTATCCTCAGTCCATAACTATAGTCCTCTCCTCTCCAGTGGTATCCTCAGTCCATAACTATAGTCCTCCTCTCCAGTGGTATCCTCAGTCCATAACTATAGTCCTCTCCTCTCCAGTGGTATCCTCAGCCCATAACTATAGTCCTCCTCTCCAGTGGTATCCTCAGTCCATAACTATAGTCCTCTCCTCTCCAGTGGTATCCTCAGTCCATAACTATAGTCCTCCTCTCCAGTGGTATCCTCAGTCCATAACTATAGTCCTCTCCTCTCCAGTGGTATCCTCAGTCCATAACTATAGTCCTCCTCGCCTCTCCAGTGGTATCCTCAGTCCATAACTATAGTCCTTCCTCTCCAGTGGTATCCTCAGTCCATAACTATAGTCCTCTTCTCCTCTCCAGTGGTATCCTCAGTCCATAACTATAGTCCTCCTCTCCAGTGGTATCCTCAGTCCATAACTATAGTCCTCCTCTCCAGTGGTTTCCTCAGTCCATAACTATAGTCCTCCTCTCCAGTGGTATCCTCAGTCCATAACTATAGTCCTCTCCTCTCCAGTGGTATCCTCAGTCCATAACTATAGTCCTCCTCTCCAGTGGTATCCTCAGTCCATAACTATAGTCCTCCTCTCCAGTGGTATCCTCAGTCCATAACTATAGTCCTCTCCTCTCCAGTGGTATCCTCAGCCCATAACTATAGTCCTCCTCTCCTCTCCAGTGGTATCCTCAGTCCATAACTATAGTCCTCTCCTCTCCAGTGGTATCCTCAGTCCATAACTACAGTCCTCTCCTCTCCAGTGGTATCCTCAGCCCATAACTATAGTCCTCCTCTCCTCTCCAGTGGTATCCTCAGTCCATAACTATAGTCCTCTCCTCTCCAGTGGTATCCTCAGTCCATAACTATAGTCCGCTCCTCTCCAGTGGTATCCTCAGTCCATAACTATAGTCCTTTCCTCTCCAGTGGTATCCTCAGTCCATAACTATAGTCCTCCTCTCCAGTGGTATCCTCAGTCCATAACTATAGTCCTCTCCTCTCCAGTGGTATCCTCAGCCCATAACTATAGTCCTCCTCTCCAGTGGTATCCTCAGTCCATAACTATAGTCCTCTCCTCTCCAGTGGTATCCTCAGTCCATAACTATAGTCCTCCTCTCCAGTGGTATCCTCAGTCCATAACTATAGTCCTCTCCTCTCCAGTGGTATCCTCAGTCCATAACTATAGTCCTCCTCTCCTCTCCAGTGGTATCCTCAGTCCATAACTATAGTCCTCCTCTCCAGTGGTATCCTCAGTCCATAACTATAGTCCTCTCCTCTCCAGTGGTATCCTCAGTCCATAACTATAGTCCTCTCCTCTCCAGTGGTATCCTCAGTCCATAACTATAGTCCTCCTCTCCAGTGGTATCCTCAGTCCATAACTATAGTCCTCCTCTCCAGTGGTATCCTCAGTCCATAACTATAGTCCTCTCCTCTCCAGTGGTATCCTCAGTCCATAACTATAGTCCTCTCCTCTCCAGTGGTATCCTCAGTCCATAACTATAGTCCTCTCCTCTCCAGTGGTATCCTCAGTCCATAACTATAGTCCTCTCCTCTCCAGTGGTATCCTCAGCCCATAACTATAGTCCTCCTCTCCTCTCCAGTGGTATCCTCAGTCCATAACTATAGTCCTCTTCTCTCCAGTGGTATCCTCAGTCCATAACTATAGTCCGCTCCTCTCCAGTGGTATCCTCAGTCCATAACTATAGTCCTTTCCTCTCCAGTGGTATCCTCAGTCCATAACTATAGTCCTCCTCTCCAGTGGTATCCTCAGTCCATAACTATAGTCCTCTCCTCTCCAGTGGTATCCTCAGCCCATAACTATAGTCCTCCTCTCCAGTGGTATCCTCAGTCCATAACTATAGTCCTCTCCTCTCCAGTGGTATCCTCAGTCCATAACTATAGTCCTCCTCTCCAGTGGTATCCTCAGTCCATAACTATAGTCCTCTCCTCTCCAGTGGTATCCTCAGTCCATAACTATAGTCCTCTCCTCTCCAGTGGTATCCTCAGTCCATAACTATAGTCCTCCTCTCCAGTGGTATCCTCAGTCCATAACTATAGTCCTCTCCTCTCCAGTGGTATCCTCAGCCCATAACTATAGTCCTCCTCTCCAGTGGTATCCTCAGTCCATAACTATAGTCCTCTCCTCTCCAGTGGTATCCTCAGTCCATAACTATAGTCCTCCTCTCCAGTGGTATCCTCAGTCCATAACTATAGTCCTCTCCTCTCCAGTGGTATCCTCAGTCCATAACTATAGTCCTCCTCTCCAGTGGTATCCTCAGTCCATAACTATAGTCCTCTCCTCTCCAGTGGTATCCTCAGTCCATAACTATAGTCCTCCTCTCCTCTCCAGTGGTATCCTCAGTCCATAACTATAGTCCTTCCTCTCCAGTGGTATCCTCAGTCCATAACTATAGTCCTCCTCTCCTCTCCAGTGGTATCCTCAGTCCATAACTATAGTCCTCTCCAGTGGTATCCTCAGTCCATAACTATAGTCCTCCTCTCCAGTGGTTTCCTCAGTCCATAACTATAGTCCTCCTCTCCAGTGGTATCCTCAGTCCATAACTATAGTCCTCTCCTCTCCAGTGGTATCCTCAGTCCATAACTACAGTCCTCTCCTCTCCAGTGGTATCCTCATCCCATAACTATAGTCCTCCTCTCCTCTCCAGTGGTATCCTCAGTCCATAACTATAGTCCTCTCCTCTCCAGTGGTATCCTCAGTCCATAACTACAGTCCTCTCCTCTCCAGTGGTATCCTCAGCCCATAACTATAGTCCTCCTCTCCTCTCCAGTGGTATCCTCAGTCCATAACTATAGTCCTTTCCTCTCCAGTGGTATCCTCAGTCCATAACTACAGTCCTCTCCTCTCCAGTGGTATCCTCAGTCCCATAACTATAGTCCTCCTCTCCTCTCCAGTGGTATCCTCAGTCCATAACTATAGTCCTCTCCTCTCCAGTGGTATCCTCAGTCCATAACTACAGTCCTCTCCTCTCCAGTGGTATCCTCAGCCCATAACTATAGTCCTCCTCTCCTCTCCAGTGGTATCCTCAGTCCATAACTATAGTCCTCTCCTCTCCAGTGGTATCCTCAGTCCATAACTATAGTCCGCTCCTCTCCAGTGGTATCCTCAGTCCATAACTATAGTCCTTTCCTCTCCAGTGGTATCCTCAGTCCATAACTATAGTCCTCCTCTCCAGTGGTATCCTCAGTCCATAACTATAGTCCTCTCCTCTCCAGTGGTATCCTCAGCCCATAACTATAGTCCTCCTCTCCAGTGGTATCCTCAGTCCATAACTATAGTCCTCTCCTCTCCAGTGGTATCCTCAGTCCATAACTATAGTCCTCCTCTCCAGTGGTATCCTCAGTCCATAACTATAGTCCTCTCCTCTCCAGTGGTATCCTCAGTCCATAACTATAGTCCTCTCCTCTCCAGTGGTATCCTCAGCCCATAACTATAGTCCTCCTCTCCAGTGGTATCCTCAGTCCATAACTATAGTCCTCTCCTCTCCAGTGGTATCCTCAGTCCATAACTATAGTCTTCCTCTCCAGTGGTATCCTCAGTCCATAACTATAGTCCTCTTCTCCTCTCCAGTGGTATCCTCAGTCCATAACTATAGTCCTCTCCAGTGGTATCCTCAGTCCATAACTATAGTCCTCCTCTCCAGTGGTTTCCTCAGTCCATAACTATAGTCCTCCTCTCCAGTGGTATCCTCAGTCCATAACTATAGTCCTCTCCTCTCCAGTGGTATCCTCAGTCCATAACTACAGTCCTCTCCTCTCCAGTGGTATCCTCATCCCATAACTATAGTCCTCCTCTCCTCTCCAGTGGTATCCTCAGTCCATAACTATAGTCCTCTCCTCTCCAGTGGTATCCTCAGTCCATAACTACAGCCCTCTCCTCTCCAGTGGTATCCTCAGCCCATAACTATAGTCCTCCTCTCATCTCCAGTGGTATCCTCAGTCCATAACTATAGTTCTCTCCTCTCCAGTGGTATCCTCAGTCCATAACTATAGTCCGCTCCTCTCCAGTGGTATCCTCAGTCCATAACTATAGTCCTTTCCTCTCCAGTGGTATCCTCAGTCCATAACTATAGTCCTCCTCTCCAGTGGTATCCTCAGTCCATAACTATAGTCCTCTCCTCTCCAGTGGTATCCTCAGCCCATAACTATAGTCCTCCTCTCCAGTGGTATCCTCAGTCCATAACTATAGTCCTCTCCTCTCCAGTGGTATCCTCAGTCCATAACTATAGTCCTCCTCTCCAGTGGTATCCTCAGTCCATAACTATAGTCCTCTCCTCTCCAGTGGTATCCTCAGTCCATAACTATAGTCCTCTCCTCTCCAGTGGTATCCTCAGCCCATAACTATAGTCCTCCTCTCCAGTGGTATCCTCAGTCCATAACTATAGTCCTCTCCTCTCCAGTGGTATCCTCAGTCCATAACTATAGTCCTCCTCTCCAGTGGTATCCTCAGTCCATAACTATAGTCCTCTCCTCTCCAGTGGTATCCTCAGCCCATAACTATAGTCCTCCTCTCCAGTGGTATCCTCAGTCCATAACTATAGTCCTCTCCTCTCCAGTGGTATCCTCAGTCCATAACTATAGTCCTCCTCTCCAGTGGTATCCTCAGTCCATAACTATAGTCCTCTCCTCTCCAGTGGTATCCTCAGTCCATAACTATAGTCCTCTCCTCTCCAGTGGTATCCTCAGTCCATAACTATAGTATTCCTCTCCAGTGGTATCCTCAGTCCATAACTATAGTCCTCTTCTCCTCTCCAGTGGTATCCTCAGTCCATAACTATAGTCCTCCTCTCCAGTGGTATCCTCAGTCCATAACTATAGTCCTCCTCTCCAGTGGTATCCTCAGTCCATAACTATAGTCCTCCTCTCCAGTGGTATCCTCAGTCCATAACTATAGTCCTCTCCTCTCCAGTGGTATCCTCAGTCCATAACTACAGTCCTCTCCTCTCCAGTGGTATCCTCAGCCCATAACTATAGTCCTCCTCTCCTCTCCAGTGGTATCCTCAGTCCATAACTATAGTCCTCTCCTCTCCAGTGGTATCCTCAGTCCATAACTACAGTCCTCTCCTCTCCAGTGGTATCCTCAGCCCATAACTATAGTCCTCCTCTCCTCTCCAGTGGTATCCTCAGTCCATAACTATAGTCCTCTCCTCTCCAGTGGTATCCTCAGTCCATAACTATAGTCCGCTCCTCTCCAGTGGTATCCTCAGTCCATAACTATAGTCCTTTCCTCTCCAGTGGTATCCTCAGTCCATAACTATAGTCCTCCTCTCCAGTGGTATCCTCAGTCCATAACTATAGTCCTCTCCTCTCCAGTGGTATCCTCAGCCCATAACTATAGTCCTCCTCTCCAGTGGTATCCTCAGTCCATAACTATAGTCCTCTCCTCTCCAGTGGTATCCTCAGTCCATAACTATAGTCCTCCTCTCCAGTGGTATCCTCAGTCCATAACTATAGTCCTCTCCTCTCCAGTGGTATCCTCAGTCCATAACTATAGTCCTCCTCTCCTCTCCAGTGGTATCCTCAGTCCATAACTATAGTCCTCCTCTCCAGTGGTATCCTCAGTCCATAACTATAGTCCTCTCCTCTCCAGTGGTATCCTCAGTCCATAACTATAGTCCTCTCCTCTCCAGTGGTATCCTCAGTCCATAACTATAGTCCTCCTCTCCAGTGGTATCCTCAGTCCATAACTATAGTCCTCCTCTCCAGTGGTATCCTCAGTCCATAACTACAGTCCTCTCCTCTCCAGTGGTATCCTCAGTCCATAACTATAGTCCTCTCCTCTCCAGTGGTATCCTCAGTCCATAACTATAGTCCTCTCCTCTCCAGTGGTATCCTCAGTCCATAACTACAGTCCTCTCCTCTCCAGTGGTATCCTCAGCCCATAACTATAGTCCTCCTCTCCTCTCCAGTGGTATCCTCAGTCCATAACTATAGTCCTCTTCCTCTCCAGTGGTATCCTCAGTCCATAACTATAGTCCGCTCCTCTCCAGTGGTATCCTCAGTCCATAACTATAGTCCTTTCCTCTCCAGTGGTATCCTCAGTCCATAACTATAGTCCTCCTCTCCAGTGGTATCCTCAGTCCATAACTATAGTCCTCTCCTCTCCAGTGGTATCCTCAGCCCATAACTATAGTCCTCCTCTCCAGTGGTATCCTCAGTCCATAACTATAGTCCTCTCCTCTCCAGTGGTATCCTCAGTCCATAACTATAGTCCTCCTCTCCAGTGGTATCCTCAGTCCATAACTATAGTCCTCTCCTCTCCAGTGGTATCCTCAGTCCATAACTATAGTCCTCCTCTCCTCTCCAGTGGTATCCTCAGTCCATAACTATAGTCCTCCTCTCCAGTGGTATCCTCAGTCCATAACTATAGTCCTCTCCTCTCCAGTGGTATCCTCAGTCCATAACTATAGTCCTCCTCTCCAGTGGTATCCTCAGTCCATAACTATAGTCCTCTCCTCTCCAGTGGTATCCTCAGTCCATAACTATAGTCCTCCTCTCCAGTGGTATCCTCAGTCCATAACTATAGTCCTCTCCTCTCCAGTGGTATCCTCAGCCCATAACTATAGTCCTCCTCTCCAGTGGTATCCTCAGTCCATAACTATAGTCCTCTCCTCTCCAGTGGTATCCTCAGTCCATAACTATAGTCCTCCTCTCCAGTGGTATCCTCAGTCCATAACTATAGTCCTCTCCTCTCCAGTGGTATCCTCAGTCCATAACTATAGTCCTCTCCTCTCCAGTGGTATCCTCAGTCCATAACTATAGTCCTCTCCTCTCCAGTGGTATCCTCAGTCCATAACTATAGTCCCTCCTCTCCTCTCCAGTGGTATCCTCAGTCCATAACTATAGTCCTCTCCTCTCCAGTGGTATCCTCAGTCCATAACTATAGTCCTCTCCTCTCCAGTGGTATCCTCAGTCCATAACTATAGTCCTCCTCTCCAGTGGTATCCTCAGTCCATAACTATAGTCCTCTCCTCTCCAGTGGTATCCTCAGTCCATAACTATAGTCCTCCTCTCCAGTGGTATCCTCAGTCCATAACTATAGTCCTCTCCTCTCCAGTGGTATCCTCAGTCCATAACTATAGTCCTCCTCTCCAGTGGTATCCTCAGTCCATAACTATAGTCCTCTCCTCTCCAGTGGTATCCTCAGCCCATAACTATAGTCCTCCTCTCCAGTGGTATCCTCAGTCCATAACTATAGTCCTCTCCTCTCCAGTGGTATCCTCAGTCCATAACTATAGTCCCTCCTCTCCAGTGGTATCCTCAGTCCATAACTATAGTCCTCTCCTCTCCAGTGGTATCCTCAGTCCATAACTATAGTCCTCTCCTCTCCAGTGGTATCCTCAGTCCATAACTATAGTCCTTCCTCTCCAGTGGTATCCTCAGTCCATAACTATAGTCCTCTTCTCCTCTCCAGTGGTATCCTCAGTCCATAACTATAGTCCTCTCCAGTGGTATCCTCAGTCCATAACTATAGTCCTCTCCTCTCCAGTGGTATCCTCAGCCCATAACTATAGTCCTCCTCTCCAGTGGTATCCTCAGTCCATAACTATAGTCCTCTCCTCTCCAGTGGTATCCTCAGTCCATAACTATAGTCCTCCTCTCCAGTGGTATCCTCAGTCCATAACTATAGTCCTCTCCTCTCCAGTGGTATCCTCAGTCCATAACTATAGTCCTCTCCTCTCCAGTGGTATCCTCAGTCCATAACTATAGTCCTCTCCTCTCCAGTGGTATCCTCAGTCCATAACTATAGTCCTCCTCTCCAGTGGTATCCTCAGTCCATAACTATAGTCCTCCTCTCCAGTGGTATCCTCAGTCCATAACTATAGTCCTCTCCTCTCCAGTGGTATCCTCAGTCCATAACTATAGTCCTCTCCTCTCCAGTGGTATCCTCAGTCCATAACTATAGTCCTCTCCTCTCCAGTGGTATCCTCAGTCCATAACTATAGTCCTCTCCTCTCCAGTGGTATCCTCAGTCCATAACTATAGTCCTCCTCTCCTCTCCAGTGGTATCCTCAGTCCATAACTATAGTCCTCTCCTCTCCAGTGGTATCCTCAGTCCATAACTATAGTCCGCTCCTCTCCAGTGGTATCCTCAGTCCATAACTATAGTCCTTTCCTCTCCAGTGGTATCCTCAGTCCATAACTATAGTCCTCCTCTCCAGTGGTATCCTCAGTCCATAACTATAGTCCTCTCCTCTCCAGTGGTATCCTCAGCCCATAACTATAGTCCTCCTCTCCAGTGGTATCCTCAGTCCATAACTATAGTCCTCTCCTCTCCAGTGGTATCCTCAGTCCATTACTATAGTCCTCCTCTCCAGTGGTATCCTCAGTCCATAACTATAGTCCTCTCCTCTCCAGTGGTATCCTCAGTCCATAACTATAGTCCTCCTCTCCTCTCCAGTGGTATCCTCAGTCCATAACTATAGTCCTCCTCTCCAGTGGTATCCTCAGTCCATAACTATAGTCCTCTCCTCTCCAGTGGTATCCTCAGTCCATAACTATAGTCCTCCTCTCCAGTGGTATCCTCAGTCCATAACTATAGTCCTCTCCTCTCCAGTGGTATCCTCAGTCCATAACTATAGTCCTCCTCTCCAGTGGTATCCTCAGTCCATAACTATAGTCCTCTCCTCTCCAGTGGTATCCTCAGCCCATAACTATAGTCCATAACTCCTCTCCAGTGGTATCCTCAGTCCATAACTATAGTCCTCTCCTCTCCAGTGGTATCCTCAGTCCATAACTATAGTCCTCCTCTCCAGTGGTATCCTCAGTCCATAACTATAGTCCTCTCCTCTCCAGTGGTATCCTCAGTCCATAACTATAGTCCTCCTCTCCAGTGGTATCCTCTCCAGTGGTATCCTCAGTCCATAACTATAGTCCTCTCCTCTCCAGTGGTATCCTCAGTCCATAACTATAGTCCTCTCCTCTCCAGTGGTATCCTCAGTCCATAACTATAGTCCTCTCCTCTCCAGTGGTATCCTCAGTCCATAACTATAGTCCTCTCCTCTCCAGTGGTATCCTCAGCCCATAACTATAGTCCTCCTCTCCAGTGGTATCCTCAGTCCATAACTATAGTCCTCTCCTCTCCAGTGGTATCCTCAGCCCATAACTATAGTCCTCCTCTCCAGTGGTATCCTCAGTCCATAACTATAGTCCTCTCCTCTCCAGTGGTATCCTCAGTCCATAACTATAGTCCTCCTCTCCAGTGGTATCCTCAGTCCATAACTATAGTCCTCTCCTCTCCAGTGGTATCCTCAGCCCATAACTATAGTCCTCCTCTCCAGTGGTATCCTCAGTCCATAACTATAGTCCTCTCCTCTCCAGTGGTATCCTCAGTCCATAACTATAGTCCTCCTCTCCAGTGGTATCCTCAGTCCATAACTATAGTCCTCTCCTCTCCAGTGGTATCCTCAGTCCATAACTATAGTCCTCTCCTCTCCAGTGGTATCCTCAGTCCATAACTATAGTCCTTCCTCTCCAGTGGTATCCTCAGTCCATAACTATAGTCCTCTTCTCCTCTCCAGTGGTATCCTCAGTCCATAACTATAGTCCTCTCCTCTCCAGTGGTATCCTCAGTCCATAACTATAGTCCTCCTCTCCAGTGGTATCCTCAGTCCATAACTATAGTCCTCCTCTCCAGTGGTATCCTCAGTCCATAACTATAGTCCTCTCCTCTCCAGTGGTATCCTCAGTCCATAACTATAGTCTCCTCTCCAGTGGTATCCTCAGTCCATAACTATAGTCCTCTCCTCTCCAGTGGTATCCTCAGTCCATAACTATAGTCCTCTCCTCTCCAGTGGTATCCTCAGTCCATAACTATAGTCCTCTCCTCTCCAGTGGTATCCTCAGTCCATAACTATAGTCCTCTCCTCTCCAGTGGTATCCTCAGTCCATAACTATAGTCCTCTCCTCTCCAGTGGTATCCTCAGTCCATAACTATAGTCCTCTCCTCTCCAGTGGTATCCTCAGTCCATAACTATAGTCCTCTCCTCTCCAGTGGTATCCTCAGTCCATAACTATAGTCCTCCTCTCCAGTGGTATCCTCAGTCCATAACTATAGTCCTCTCCTCTCCAGTGGTATCCTCAGTCCATAACTATAGTCCTCTCCTCTCCAGTGGTATCCTCAGTCCATAAGTCCTCCTCTCCAGTGGTATCCTCAGTCCATACTATAGTCCTCTCCTCTCCAGTGGTATCCTCAGTCCATAACTATAGTCCTCCTCTCCAGTGGTATCCTCAGTCCATAACTATAGTCCTCTCCTCTCCAGTGGTATCCTCAGTCCATAACTATAGTCCTCTCCTCTCCAGTGGTATCCTCAGTCCATAACTATAGTCCTCTCCTCTCCAGTGGTATCCTCAGTCCATAACTATAGTCCTCTCCTCTCCAGTGGTATCCTCAGTCCATAACTATAGTCCTCCTCTCCAGTGGTATCCTCAGTCCATAACTATAGTCCATAACTTCTCCTCTCCAGTGGTATCCTCAGTCCATAACTATAGTCCTCTCCTCTCCAGTGGTATCCTCAGTCCATAACTATAGTCCTCCTCTCCAGTGGTATCCTCAGTCCATAACTATAGTCCTCCTCTCCAGTGGTATCCTCAGTCCATAACTATAGTCCTCTCCTCTCCAGTGGTATCCTCAGTCCATAACTACAGTCCTCTCCTCTCCAGTGGTATCCTCATCCCATAACTATAGTCCTCCTCTCCTCTCCAGTGGTATCCTCAGTCCATAACTATAGTCCTCTCCTCTCCAGTGGTATCCTCAGTCCATAACTACAGTCCTCTCCTCTCCAGTGGTATCCTCAGCCCATAACTATAGTCCTCCTCTCCTCTCCAGTGGTATCCTCAGTCCATAACTATAGTTCTCTCCTCTCCAGTGGTATCCTCAGTCCATAACTATAGTCCGCTCCTCTCCAGTGGTATCCTCAGTCCATAACTATAGTCCTTTCCTCTCCAGTGGTATCCTCAGTCCATAACTATAGTCCTCCTCTCCAGTGGTATCCTCAGTCCATAACTATAGTCCTCTCCTCTCCAGTGGTATCCTCAGCCCATAACTATAGTCCTCCTCTCCAGTGGTATCCTCAGTCCATAACTATAGTCCTCTCCTCTCCAGTGGTATCCTCAGTCCATAACTATAGTCCTCCTCTCCAGTGGTATCCTCAGTCCATAACTATAGTCCTCTCCTCTCCAGTGGTATCCTCAGTCCATAACTATAGTCCTCTCCTCTCCAGTGGTATACTCAGCCCATAACTATAGTCCTCCTCTCCAGTGGTATCCTCAGTCCATAACTATAGTCCTCTCCTCTCCAGTGGTATCCTCAGTCCATAACTATAGTCCTCCTCTCCAGTGGTATCCTCAGTCCATAACTATAGTCCTCTCCTCTCCAGTGGTATCCTCAGCCCATAACTATAGTCCTCCTCTCCAGTGGTATCCTCAGTCCATAACTATAGTCCTCTCCTCTCCAGTGGTATCCTCAGTCCATAACTATAGTCCTCCTCTCCAGTGGTATCCTCAGTCCATAACTATAGTCCTCTCCTCTCCAGTGGTATCCTCAGTCCATAACTATAGTCCTCCTCGCCTCCAGTGGTATCCTCAGTCCATAACTATAGTCCTCTCCTCTCCAGTGGTATCCTCAGCCCATAACTATAGTCCTCCTCTCCTCTCCAGTGGTATCCTCAGTCCATAACTATAGTCCTCTCCTCTCCAGTGGTATCCTCAGTCCATAACTATAGTCCTCTCCTCTCCAGTGGTATCCTCAGCCCATAACTATAGTCCTCCTCTCCTCTCCAGTGGTATCCTCAGTCCATAACTATAGTCCTCTCCTCTCCAGTGGTATCCTCAGTCCATAACTATAGTCCGCTCCTCTCCAGTGGTATCCTCAGTCCATAACTATAGTCCTCTCCTCTCCAGTGGTATCCTCAGTCCATAACTATAGTCCTCCTCTCCAGTGGTATCCTCAGTCCATAACTATAGTCCTCTCCTCTCCAGTGGTATCCTCAGCCCATAACTATAGTCCTCCTCTCCAGTGGTATCCTCAGTCCATAACTATAGTCCTCTCCTCTCCAGTGGTATCCTCAGTCCATAACTATAGTCCTCTCCTCTCCAGTGGTATCCTCAGTCCATAACTATAGTCCTCTCCTCTCCAGTGGTATCCTCAGTCCATAACTATAGTCCATAACTATAGTCCTCTCCTCTCCAGTGGTATCCTCAGTCCATAACTATAGTCCTCCTCTCCAGTGGTATCCTCAGTCCATAACTATAGTCCTCTCCTCTCCAGTGGTATCCTCAGTCCATAACTATAGTCCTCTCCTCTCCAGTGGTATCCTCAGTCCATAACTATAGTCCTCCTCTCCAGTGGTATCCTCAGTCCATAACTATAGTCCTCCTCTCCAGTGGTATCCTCAGTCCATAACTATAGTCCTCTCCTCTCCAGTGGTATCCTCAGTCCATAACTATAGTCCTCTCCTCTCCAGTGGTATCCTCAGTCCATAACTATAGTCCTCTCCTCTCCAGTGGTATCCTCAGTCCATAACTAGTGGTATCCTCAGTCCTCTCCTCTCCAGTGGTATCCTCAGCCCATAACTATAGTCCTCCTCTCCTCTCCAGTGGTATCCTCAGTCCATAACTATAGTCCTCTCCTCTCCAGTGGTATCCTCAGTCCATAACTATAGTCCGCTCCTCTCCAGTGGTATCCTCAGTCCATAACTATAGTCCTTTCCTCTCCAGTGGTATCCTCAGTCCATAACTATAGTCCTCCTCTCCAGTGGTATCCTCAGTCCATAACTATAGTCCTCTCCTCTCCAGTGGTATCCTCAGTCCATAACTATAGTCCTCCTCTCCAGTGGTATCCTCAGTCCATAACTATAGTCCTCTCCTCTCCAGTGGTATCCTCAGTCCATAACTATAGTCCTCTCCTCTCCAGTGGTATCCTCAGTCCATAACTATAGTCCTCCTCTCCAGTGGTATCCTCAGTCCATAACTATAGTCCTCTCCTCTCCAGTGGTATCCTCAGTCCATAACTATAGTCCTCCTCTCCAGTGGTATCCTCAGTCCATAACTATAGTCCTCTCCTCTCCAGTGGTATCCTCAGTCCATAACTATAGTCCTCCTCTCCAGTGGTATCCTCAGTCCATAACTATAGTCCTCTCCTCTCCAGTGGTATCCTCAGTCCATAACTATAGTCCTCCTCTCCAGTGGTATCCTCAGTCCATAACTATAGTCCTCTCCTCTCCAGTGGTATCCTCAGTCCATAACTATAGTCCTCCTCTCCAGTGGTATCCTCAGTCCATAACTATAGTCCTCTCCTCTCCAGTGGTATCCTCAGTCCATAACTATAGTCCTCCTCTCCTCTCCAGTGGTATCCTCAGTCCATAACTATAGTCCTCTCCTCTCCAGTGGTATCCTCAGTCCATAACTATAGTCCTCTTCTCCTCTCCAGTGGTATCCTCAGTCCATAACTATAGTCCTCTCCTCTCCAGTGGTATCCTCAGTCCATAACTATAGTCCTCCTCTCCAGTGGTATCCTCAGTCCATAACTATAGTCCTCCTCTCCAGTGGTATCCTCAGTCCATAACTATAGTCCTCTCCTCTCCAGTGGTATCCTCAGTCCATAACTATAGTCAGTCCTCTCCTCTCCAGTGGTATCCTCATCCCATAACTATAGTCCTCCTCTCCTCTCCAGTGGTATCCTCAGTCCATAACTATAGTCCTCTCCTCTCCAGTGGTATCCTCAGTCCATAACTACAGTCCTCTCCTCTCCAGTGGTATCCTCAGCCCATAACTATAGTCCTCCTCTCCTCTCCAGTGGTATCCTCAGTCCATAACTATAGTCCTCTCCTCTCCAGTGGTATCCTCAGTCCATAACTATAGTCCGCTCCTCTCCAGTGGTATCCTCAGTCCATAACTATAGTCCTTTCCTCTCCAGTGGTATCCTCAGTCCATAACTATAGTCCTCCTCTCCAGTGGTATCCTCAGTCCATAACTATAGTCCTCTCCTCTCCAGTGGTATCCTCAGCCCATAACTATAGTCCTCCTCTCCAGTGGTATCCTCAGTCCATAACTATAGTCCTCTCCTCTCCAGTGGTATCCTCAGTCCATAACTATAGTCCTCCTCTCCAGTGGTATCCTCAGTCCATAACTATAGTCCTCTCCTCTCCAGTGGTATCCTCAGCCCATAACTATAGTCCTCCTCTCCAGTGGTATCCTCAGTCCATAACTATAGTCCTCTCCTCTCCAGTGGTATCCTCAGTCCATAACTATAGTCCTCCTCTCCAGTGGTATCCTTAGTCCATAACTATAGTCCTCTCCTCTCCAGTGGTATCCTCAGTCCATAACTATAGTCCTCCTCGCCTCTCCAGTGGTATCCTCAGTCCATAACTATAGTATTCCTCTCCAGTGGTATCCTCAGTCCATAACTATAGTCCTCTTCTCCTCTCCAGTGGTATCCTCAGTCCATAACTATAGTCCTCCTCTCCAGTGGTATCCTCAGTCCATAACTATAGTCCTCCTCTCCAGTGGTTTCCTCAGTCCATAACTATAGTCCTCCTCTCCAGTGGTATCCTCAGTCCATAACTATAGTCCTCTCCTCTCCAGTGGTATCCTCAGTCCATAACTACAGTCCTCTCCTCTCCAGTGGTATCCTCAGCCCATAACTATAGTCCTCCTCTCCTCTCCAGTGGTGTCCTCAGTCCATAACTATAGTCCTCTCCTCTCCAGTGGTATCCTCAGTCCATAACTACAGTCCTCTCCTCTCCAGTGGTATCCTCAGCCCATAACTATAGTCCTCCTCTCCTCTCCAGTGGTATCCTCAGTCCATAACTATAGTCCGCTCCTCTCCAGTGGTATCCTCAGTCCATAACTATAGTCCTTTCCTCTCCAGTGGTATCCTCAGTCCATAACTATAGTCCTCCTCTCCAGTGGTATCCTCAGTCCATAACTATAGTCCTCTCCTCTCCAGTGGTATCCTCAGCCCATAACTATAGTCCTCCTCTCCAGTGGTATCCTCAGTCCATAACTATAGTCCTCTCCTCTCCAGTGGTATCCTCAGTCCATAACTATAGTCCTCCTCTCCAGTGGTATCCTCAGTCCATAACTATAGTCCTCTCCTCTCCAGTGGTATCCTCAGTCCATAACTATAGTCCTCCTCTCCTCTCCAGTGGTATCCTCAGTCCATAACTATAGTCCTCCTCTCCAGTGGTATCCTCAGTCCATAACTATAGTCCTCTCCTCTCCAGTGGTATCCTCAGTCCATAACTATAGTCCTCTCCTCTCCAGTGGTATCCTCAGTCCATAACTATAGTCCTCCTCTCCAGTGGTATCCTTAGTCCATAACTATAGTCCTCCTCTCCAGTGGTATCCTCAGTCCATAACTACAGTCCTCTCCTCTCCAGTGGTATCCTCAGTCCATAACTATAGTCCTCTCCTCTCCAGTGGTATCCTCAGTCCATAACTATAGTCCTCTCCTCTCCAGTGGTATCCTCAGTCCATAACTACAGTCCTCTCCTCTCCAGTGGTATCCTCAGCCCATAACTATAGTCCTCCTCTCCTCTCCAGTGGTATCCTCAGTCCATAACTATAGTCCTCTCCTCTCCAGTGGTATCCTCAGTCCATAACTATAGTCCGCTCCTCTCCAGTGGTATCCTCAGTCCATAACTATAGTCCTTTCCTCTCCAGTGGTATCCTCAGTCCATAACTATAGTCCTCCTCTCCAGTGGTATCCTCAGTCCATAACTATAGTCCTCTCCTCTCCAGTGGTATCCTCAGCCCATAACTATAGTCCTCCTCTCCAGTGGTATCCTCAGTCCATAACTATAGTCCTCTCCTCTCCAGTGGTATCCTCAGTCCATAACTATAGTCCTCCTCTCCAGTGGTATCCTCAGTCCATAACTATAGTCCTCTCCTCTCCAGTGGTATCCTCAGTCCATAACTATAGTCCTCCTCTCCTCTCCAGTGGTATCCTCAGTCCATAACTATAGTCCTCCTCTCCAGTGGTATCCTCAGTCCATAACTATAGTCCTCTCCTCTCCAGTGGTATCCTCAGCCCATAACTATAGTCCTCCTCTCCAGTGGTATCCTCAGTCCATAACTATAGTCCTCTCCTCTCCAGTGGTATCCTCAGTCCATAACTATAGTCCTCCTCTCCAGTGGTATCCTCAGTCCATAACTATAGTCCTCTCCTCTCCAGTGGTATCCTCAGCCCATAACTATAGTCCTCCTCTCCAGTGGTATCCTCAGTCCATAACTATAGTCCTCTCCTCTCCAGTGGTATCCTCAGTCCATAACTATAGTCCTCCTCTCCTCTCCAGTGGTATCCTCAGTCCATAACTATAGTCCTCTCCTCTCCAGTGGTATCCTCAGTCCATAACTATAGTCCTCTCCTCTCCAGTGGTATCCTCAGTCCATAACTATAGTCCTCCTCTCCAGTGGTATCCTCAGTCCATAACTATAGTCCTCTCCTCTCCAGTGGTATCCTCAGTCCATAACTATAGTCCTCCTCTCCAGTGGTATCCTCAGTCCATAACTATAGTCCTCTCCTCTCCAGTGGTATCCTCAGTCCATAACTATAGTCCTCTCCTCTCCAGTGGTATCCTCAGTCCATAACTATAGTCTTCCTCTCCAGTGGTATCCTCAGTCCATAACTATAGTCCTCTCCTCTCCAGTGGTATCCTCAGTCCATAACTATAGTCCTCTCCTCTCCAGTGGTATCCTCAGTCCATAACTATAGTCCTCCTCTCCTCTCCAGTGGTATCCTCAGTCCATAACTATAGTCCTCTCCTCTCCAGTGGTATCCTCAGTCCATAACTATAGTCTTCCTCTCCAGTGGTATCCTCAGTCCATAACTATAGTCCTCTTCTCCTCTCCAGTGGTATCCTCAGTCCATAACTATAGTCATCTCCAGTGGTATCCTCAGTCCATAACTATAGTCCTCCTCTCCAGTGGTTTCCTCAGTCCATAACTATAGTCCTCCTCTCCAGTGGTATCCTCAGTCCATAACTATAGTCCTCTCCTCTCCAGTGGTATCCTCAGTCCATAACTACAGTCCTCTCCTCTCCAGTGGTATCCTCAGTCCATACCTACAGTCCTCTCCTCTCCAGTGGTATCCTCAGCCCATAACTATAGTCCTCCTCTCCTCTCCAGTGGTATTCTCAGTCCATAACTATAGTCCTCTCCTCTCCAGTGGTATCCTCAGTCCATAACTATAGTCCGCTCCTCTCCAGTGGTATCCTCAGTCCATAACTATAGTCCTTTCCTCTCCAGTGGTATCCTCAGTCCATAACTATAGTCCTCCTCTCCAGTGGTATCCTCAGTCCATAACTATAGTCCTCTCCTCTCCAGTGGTATCCTCAGCCCATAACTATAGTCCTCCTCTCCAGTGGTATCCTCAGTCCATAACTATAGTCCTCTCCTCTCCAGTGGTATACTCAGCCCATAACTATAGTCCTCTCCTCTCCAGTGGTATCCTCAGTCCATAACTATAGTCCTCTCCTCTCCAGTGGTATCCTCAGTCCATAACTATAGTCCTCCTCTCCAGTGGTATCCTCAGTCCATAACTATAGTCCTCTCCTCTCCAGTGGTATCCTCAGTCCATAACTATAGTCCTCCTCTCCAGTGGTATCCTCAGTCCATAACTATAGTCCTCTCCTCTCCAGTGGTATCCTCAGTCCATAACTATAGTCCTCCTCTCCTCTCCAGTGGTATCCTCAGTCCATAACTATAGTCCTCTCCTCTCCAGTGGTATCCTCAGTCCATAACTATAGTCTTCCTCTCCAGTGGTATCCTCAGTCCATAACTATAGTCCTCTCCTCTCCAGTGGTATCCTCAGTCCATAACTATAGTCCTCTCCTCTCCAGTGGTATCCTCAGTCCATAACTATAGTCCTCCTCTCCTCTCCAGTGGTATCCTCAGTCCATAACTATAGTCCTCTCCTCTCCAGTGGTATCCTCAGTCCATAACTATAGTCTTCCTCTCCAGTGGTATCCTCAGTCCATAACTATAGTCCTCTTCTCCTCTCCAGTGGTATCCTCAGTCCATAACTATAGTCCTCTCCAGTGGTATCCTCAGTCCATAACTATAGTCCTCCTCTCCAGTGGTTTCCTCAGTCCATAACTATAGTCCTCCTCTCCAGTGGTATCCTCAGTCCATAACTATAGTCCTCTCCTCTCCAGTGGTATCCTCAGTCCATAACTACAGTCCTCTCCTCTCCAGTGGTATCCTCAGTCCATACCTACAGTCCTCTCCTCTCCAGTGGTATCCTCAGTCCATAACTATAGTCCTCCTCTCCAGTGGTTTCCTCAGTCCATAACTATAGTCCTCTCCTCTCCAGTGGTATCCTCAGTCCATAACTATAGTCCTCCTCTCCAGTGGTATCCTCAGTCCATAACTATAGTCCTCTCCTCTCCAGTGGTATCCTCAGTCCATAACTATAGTCCTCCTCTCCTCTCCAGTGGTATCCTCAGTCCATAACTATAGTCCTCCTCTCCAGTGGTATCCTCAGTCCATAACTATAGTCCTCTCCTCTCCAGTGGTATCCTCAGTCCATAACTATAGTCCTCCTCTCCTCTCCAGTGGTATCCTCAGTCCATAACTATAGTATTCCTCTCCAGTGGTATCCTCAGTCCATAACTATAGTCCTCTTCTCCTCTCCAGTGGTATCCTCAGTCCATAACTATAGTCCTCCACTCCAGTGGTATCCTCAGTCCATAACTATAGTCCTCCTCTCCAGTGGTTTCCTCAGTCCATAACTATAGTCCTCTCCTCTCCAGTGGTATCCTCAGTCCATAACTATAGTCCTCCTCTCCAGTGGTATCCTCAGTCCATAACTATAGTCCTCTCCTCTCCAGTGGTATCCTCAGTCCATAACTATAGTCCTCCTCTCCAGTGGTTTCCTCAGTCCATAACTATAGTCCTCCTCTCCAGTGGTATCCTCAGTCCATAACTATAGTCCTCTCCTCTCCAGTGGTATCCTCAGTCCATAACTACAGTCCTCTCCTCTCCAGTGGTATCCTCAGTCCATACCTACAGTCCTCTCCTCTCCAGTGGTATCCTCAGCCCATAACTATAGTCCTCCTCTCCTCTCCAGTGGTATTCTCAGTCCATAACTATAGTCCTCTCCTCTCCAGTGGTATCCTCAGTCCATAACTATAGTCCGCTCCTCTCCAGTGGTATCCTCAGTCCATAGCTATAGTCCTTTCCTCTCCAGTGGTATCCTCAGTCCATAACTATAGTCCTCCTCTCCAGTGGTATCCTCAGTCCATAACTATAGTCCTCTCCTCTCCAGTGGTATCCTCAGCCCATAACTATAGTCCTCCTCTCCAGTGGTATCCTCAGTCCATAACTATAGTCCTCTCCTCTCCAGTGGTATACTCAGCCCATAACTATAGTCCTCTCCTCTCCAGTGGTATCCTCAGTCCATAACTATAGTCCTCTCCTCTCCAGTGGTATCCTCAGTCCATAACTATAGTCCTCCTCTCCAGTGGTATCCTCAGTCCATAACTATAGTCCTCTCCTCTCCAGTGGTATCCTCAGTCCATAACTATAGTCCTCCTCTCCAGTGGTATCCTCAGTCCATAACTATAGTCCTCTCCTCTCCAGTGGTATCCTCAGTCCATAACTATAGTCCTCCTCTCCTCTCCAGTGGTATCCTCAGTCCATAACTATAGTCCTCTCCTCTCCAGTGGTATCCTCAGTCCATAACTATAGTCTTCCTCTCCAGTGGTATCCTCAGTCCATAACTATAGTCCTCTCCTCTCCAGTGGTATCCTCAGTCCATAACTATAGTCCTCTCCTCTCCAGTGGTATCCTCAGTCCATAACTATAGTCCTCCTCTCCTCTCCAGTGGTATCCTCAGTCCATAACTATAGTCCTCTCCTCTCCAGTGGTATCCTCAGTCCATAACTATAGTCTTCCTCTCCAGTGGTATCCTCAGTCCATAACTATAGTCCTCTTCTCCTCTCCAGTGGTATCCTCAGTCCATAACTATAGTCCTCTCCAGTGGTATCCTCAGTCCATAACTATAGTCCTCCTCTCCAGTGGTTTCCTCAGTCCATAACTATAGTCCTCCTCTCCAGTGGTATCCTCAGTCCATAACTATAGTCCTCTCCTCTCCAGTGGTATCCTCAGTCCATAACTACAGTCCTCTCCTCTCCAGTGGTATCCTCAGTCCATACCTACAGTCCTCTCCTCTCCAGTGGTATCCTCAGCCCATAACTATAGTCCTCCTCTCCTCTCCAGTGGTATTCTCAGTCCATAACTATAGTCCTCTCCTCTCCAGTGGTATCCTCAGTCCATAACTATAGTCCGCTCCTCTCCAGTGGTATCCTCAGTCCATAACTATAGTCCTTTCCTCTCCAGTGGTATCCTCAGTCCATAACTATAGTCCTCCTCTCCAGTGGTATCCTCAGTCCATAACTATAGTCCTCTCCTCTCCAGTGGTATCCTCATTCCATAACTATAGTCCTCCTCTCCAGTGGTATCCTCAGTCCATAACTATAGTCCTCTCCTCTCCAGTGGTATCCTCAGTCCATAACTATAGTCCTCCTCTCCTCTCCAGTGGTATCCTCAGTCCATAACTATAGTATTCCTCTCCAGTGGTATCCTCAGTCCATAACTATAGTCCTCTTCTCCTCTCCAGTGGTATCCTCAGTCCATAACTATAGTCCTCCTCTCCAGTGGTATCCTCAGTCTATAACTATAGTCCTCCTCTCCAGTGGTTTCCTCAGTCCATAACTATAGTCCTCTCCTCTCCAGTGGTATCCTCAGTCCATAACTATAGTCCTCCTCTCCAGTGGTATCCTCAGTCCATAACTATAGTCCTCTCCTCTCCAGTGGTATCCTCAGTCCATAACTATAGTCCTCCTCTCCTCTCCAGTGGTATCCTCAGTCCATAACTATAGTCCTCCTCTCCAGTGGTATCCTCAGTCCATAACTATAGTCCTCTCCTCTCCAGTGGTATCCTCAGTCCATAACTATAGTCCTCCTCTCCTCTCCAGTGGTATCCTCAGTCCATAACTATAGTATTCCTCTCCAGTGGTATCCTCAGTCCATAACTATAGTCCTCTTCTCCTCTCCAGTGGTATCCTCAGTCCATAACTATAGTCCTCCTCTCCAGTGGTATCCTCAGTCCATAACTATAGTCCTCCTCTCCAGTGGTTTCCTCAGTCCATAACTATAGTCCTCTCCTCTCCAGTGGTATCCTCAGTCCATAACTATAGTCCTCCTCTCCAGTGGTATCCTCAGTCCATAACTATAGTCCTCTCCTCTCCAGTGGTATCCTCAGTCCATAACTATAGTCCTCCTCTCCTCTCCAGTGGTGTCCTAAGTCCATAACTATAGTCCTCTCCTCTCCAGTGGTATCCTCAGTCCATAACTACAGTCCTCTCCTCTCCAGTGGTATCCTCAGCCCATAACTATAGTCCTCCTCTCCTCTCCAGTGGTATCCTCAGTCCATAACTATAGTCCTCTCCTCTCCAGTGGTATCCTCAGTCCATAACTATAGTCCGCTCCTCTCCAGTGGTATCCTCAGTCCATAACTATAGTCCTCTCCTCTCCAGTGGTATCCTCAGTCCATAACTATAGTCCTCCTCTCCAGTGGTATCCTTAGTCCATAACTATAGTCCTCCTCTCCAGTGGTATCCTCAGTCCATAACTATAGTCCTCCTATCCAGTGGTATCCTCAGTCCATAACTATAGTCCTCCTCTCCAGTGGTATCCTCAGTCCATAACTATAGTCCTCCTCTCCAGTGGTATCTTCAGTCCATAACTATTGTCCTCCTCTCCTCTCCAGTGGTATCCTCAGTCCATAACTACAGTCCTCTCCTCTCCAGTGGTATCCTCAGCCCATAACTATAGTCCTCCTCTCCAGTGGTATCCTCAGTCCATAACTATAGTTCGCTCCTCTCCAGTGGTATCCTCAGTCCATAACTATAGCCCTTTCCTTTCCAGTGGTATCCTCAGCCCATAACTATAGTCCTCCTTTCCCCTCCAGTGGTATCCTCATTCCATAACTATAGTCCTCCTCTCCAGTGGTATCCTCAGTCCATAACTATAGTCCTTTCCTCTCCAGTGGTATCCTCAGTCCATAACTATAGTCCTCTCCTCTCCAGTGGTATCCTCAGTCCATAACTATAGTCCTCCTCTCCAGTGGTATCCTTAGTCCATAACTATAGTCCTCCTCTCCAGTGGTATCCTCAGTCCATAACTATAGTCCTCCTATCCAGTGGTATCCTCAGTCCATAACTATAGTCCTCATCTCCTCTCCAGTGGTATCCTCAGTCCATAACTATAGTCCTCCTCTCCAGTGGTATCTTCAGTCCATAACTATTGTCCTCCTCTCCTCTCCATTGGTATCCTCAGTCCATAACTATAGTCCTCCTCTCCAGTGGTATCCTCAGCCCATAACTATAGTCCTGCTCTCCCCCTCCCTTCCAGAGATACCCCCAGCCGCGGGGCCAGGCGAAGAAGCCGCTGGTGAAGTATGGGATGGGAGGGATGATCGTCTTGCTTCTGATCTGTATCATCTGGTTCCCTCTACTCTTCATGTCTCTGATTAAGTCTGTGGTGGGGGTGGTCAACAGGCCACTGGACGTCTCCTTCTCCATCACCCTGGCCGGGTTCCAGGTGCTTTAACAGCTCAGAACTAAGGCTCTACTACTGATAGGTCCATCAGTTGATCGGGATCAGTCAGTCAGACAGTTTTTTTTCGTTCTGTAGATTACATCTCTACGTTATGTTTTCCAGCCCATCTTCACTATGAGTGCTCAGCAGAACCAGCTCAGAGAAGTCTCCAAACATGACATCCATGGCACCTTCATGAACTCATACCAGTCCTATCCTGTAAGTACACGGTTACAAGTATTTTATCCGACTACTGTGTGTGTGTGTTGTCTCACTGGGTTGGTGGCCGAACATGGGACAAATCTCCATAGTAACCGAGGGACAATATTCTCATCCCTCCTCTCCTCCCCCAACAGGAAGCGATGCGGTGGTTGGAGTACTACATGCCAGAGGATCTGACCATAGCTGAGTTGGAGGGCAGCTCTAACAGTCTGTGGACCATCAGTCCTCCCAGTAGAACTAACATCATGGAGATGCTCAGCTCCAAGGAGCAGTTCCCCATCACTGTAGCTTGGTCTATCCAGCGGTAAGAACAGTTCCCCATCACTGTAGCTTGGTCTATCCAGCGGTAAGAACAGTTCCCCATCACTGTAGCTTGGTCTATCCAGCGGTAAGAACAGTTCCCCATCACTGTAGCTTGGTCTATCCAGCGGTAAGAACAGTTCCCCATCACTGTAGCTTGGTCTATCCAGCGGTAAGAACAGTTCCCCATCACTGTAGCTTGGTCTATCCAGCGGTAAGAACAGTTCCCCATCACTGTAGCTTGGTCTATCCAGCGGTAAGAACAGTTCCCCATCACTGTAGCATGGTCTATCCAGCGGTAAGAACAGTTCCCCATCACTGTAGCTTGGTCTATCCAGCGGTAAGAACAGTTCCCCATCACTGTAGCTTGGTCTATCCAGCAGTAAGAACAGTTCCCCATCACTGTAGCTTGGTCTATCCAGCGGTAAGAACAGTTCCCCATCACTGTAGCTTGGTCTATCCAGCGGTAAGAACAGTTCCCCATCACTGTAGCTTGGTCTATCCAGCGGTAAGAACAGTTCCCCATCACTGTAGCTTGGTCTATCCAGCGGTAAGAACAGTTCCCCATCACTGTAGCTTGGACTATCCAGCGGTAAGAACAGTTCCCCATCACTGTAGCTTGGTCTATCCAGCGGTAAGAACAGTTCCCCATCACTGTAGCTTGGTCTATCCAATGGTAAGAACAGTTCCCCATCACTGTAGCTTGGTCTATCCAGCGGTAAGAACAGTTCCCCATCACTGTAGCTTGGTCTATCCAGCGGTAAGAACAGTTCCCCATCACTGTAGCTTGGTCTATCCAGCGGTAAGAACAGTTCCCCATCACTGTAGCTTGGTCTATCCAGCGGTAAGAACAGTTCCCCATCACTGTAGCTTGGTCTATCCAGCGGTAAGAACAGTCCCCCATCACTGTAGCTTGGTCTATCCAGCGGTAAGAACAGTTCCCCATCACTGTAGCTTGGTCTATCCAATGGTAAGAACAGTTCCCCATCACTGTAGCTTGGTCTATCCAGCGGTAAGAACAGTTCCCCATCACTGTAGCTTGGTCTATCCAGCGGTAAGAACAGTTCCCCATCACTGTAGCTTGGTCTATCCAGCGGTAAGAACAGTTCCCCATCACTGTAGCTTGGTCTATCCAGCGGTAAGAACAGTTCCCCATCACTGTAGCTTGGTCTATCCAGCGGTAAGAACAGTTCCCCATCACTGTAGCTTGGTCTATCCAGCGGTAAGAACAGTTCCCCATCACTGTAGCTTGGTCTTATGCCAAATCCTGACTCTGGGACTCTGGGATTTCGTCGGGCCAGGCAATGTTTTTCCACTGATAGGAACCCAGTGTGGTTGTCTGCCTCAATAGCCAATCCGTGACAAGGAACGAAGGGTTGTGCGTTCAGATTGGAACGTCTGACTGAAATACGGGACAAATCAGAATGAGTGGTGTTTGAATTTGTTAAAGTGCAGGACATGATTGTTTGGTTGTGGGACAGAGCGACAAAATGCAGAACTGTCCTGTGCAATCTGGGACATGTGGTCACCCTACCTTCACCAAAGCAGTCATTCTGAGTGCAGGTTGTGGTGATAAAATATTCCTCTGGCTGGATTCCGATAGGAATTACCAATCACTTCACAAACCACCATATTGTGACTTGCAGGTCTGACGTGGCCTATGAGCCAGGATTTTCAGACCACAATGTCAAGGATAATTAGGCCTTAACTAAAGTCTGAGGATAACTAGGTTATAACTAAAGCCTGAGGATAACTAGGTTATAACTAAAGCCTGAGGATAACTAGGCCTTAACTAAAGTCTGAGGATAACTAGGTTATAACTAAAGCCTGAGGATAACTAGGTTATAACTAAAGCCTGAGGATAACTAGGTTATAACTAAAGCCTGAGGATAACTAGGCCCTAACTAAAGCCTGAGGATAACTAGGTTATAACTAAAGTCTGAAGATAACTAGTTTATAACTAAAGTCTGAGGATAACTAGGTTATAACTAAAGCCTAAGGATAACTAGGTTATAACTAAAGTCTGAGGATAACTCAAGTCTGAGGATAACTAGGTTATAACTAAAGCCTGAGGATAACTAGGTTATAACTAAAGTCTGAGGATAACTAGGCCCTAACTAAAGTCTGAGGATAACTAGGTTATAACTAAAGCCTGAGGATAACTAGGTTATAACTAAAGTCTGAGGATAACTAGGTTATAACTAAAGCCTGAGGATAACTAGGTTATAACTAGAGTCTGAGGATAACTAGGCCCTAACTAAAGCCTGAGGATAACTAGGCCCTAACTAAAGCCTGAGGATAACTAGGTTATAACTAAAGCCTGAGGATAACTAGGTTATAACTAAAGCCTGAGGATAACTAGGTTATAACTAAAGCCTGAGGATAACTAGGTTATAACTAAAGTCTGAGGATAGCTAGGCCCTACCACTGAGGATGGATCACTCTCCAACACTATCTTACGTCATCATAGTGGGCAGCTGAACACGGTATACTGGAAGCACTCGGTTTGTTATTTTAACTAAGGCATAGCCAGTCTTTGTTAAACATAAATACCGAACTTGTTTTTGCATGGATTCCACGACACGGTTAACTTTTAACAACTAGGTCCGCTATTTCTTCACCTGTAATCCTGCTTATAACAGACAGGTTAAAGTCTGCTTGAAAAGAGCCGCTAACCCAGCTAAATTGCTAACGTTAACCATCACCTGCTTAACAGACAGGTTAAAGTCTGCTTGAAAAGAGCCGCTAACCCAGCTAAACTGCTAACGTTAACCATCACCTGCTTAACAGACAGGTTAAAGTCTGCTTGAAAAGAGCCGCTAACCTAGCTAAACTGCTAACGTTAACCATCAAGCTAACGAAGTTAGTCCCAGATCTGTTTTCCCATGGAGCCCACTTTGTCTGGAGAGGTAAATGAATGATCCCAGATCTGTTTTCCCATGGAGCCCTCTTCGTCTGGAGAGGGAAATGAATGATCCCAGATCTGTCTTCCCATGGAGCCCTCTTCGTCTGGAGAGGTAAATGAATGATCCCAGATCTGTTTTCCAATGGAGCAATCTTCGTCTGGAGAGGTAAATGAATGATCCCAGATCTGTTTTCCAATGGAGCCCTCTTCGTCTGGAGAGGTAAATGAATGATCCCAGATCTGTTTTCCCATGGAGCCCTCTTTGTCTGGAGAGGTAAATGAATGATCCCAGATCTGTTTTCCCATGGAGCCCTCTTCGTCTGGAGAGGTAAATGGTTCCAGCGCTGTAGGATCTGTATCTTCTACGCTTTGTTTCAGGACAAACTGGGTCACTTAGTGTTCCAATGCGGCAATAGTTTACTTGCAGAGGATTATAGGCTTGAGGTGACTTCCTTGATCATGGAATTCTTACCTTTTCCACACCGGTGGCTGGGCGGTGTTCACGCGTGTTGAATGCATCTCCGTCTTGTCGTTTGTCGTTATCCGACTGGCCGGTGTTGCCCGGAGTTTGTTCGCCAGGGGAGCCATCTCCTGCCTCTCCTCCCCCATTTGATAGCGGAGTCGAAGGAGCACAGCAAGAAGAGCATGACAATCAACGATGGTCGCATGTCACGAGCCATGGAAGCCGAAGACAGCGGCCTGCTGCAAAGCAGCCTACACTCCCAGCGAGAGGCCCGGAGAGGATACAAACAACAAATAGTTTCGCTGCCTGATCTTCCTGCACCTTTTTCGCTGGGGGTGCAGCAGGCAACGGGAGTAGGTGTCACAGCCACTTGGGAGAACCATTTTTCTGGAGGCAGAGTACTTGTAGAAAATGCCTGGGGATGGTCTCTGAACAGTGGGAGGTGGCTTAATTAGCCTCTGGATTTGGGTGGGATAGGCTGGGAGAGACTCCTGCCATTGTTGGGCTTTGACAGCTCTCACTTCACACCTCAGTGGTAATTGAAGTTGTATCTTGTCTGTCCTAGCAGGCTTGGCAGCCTGAATTTAGCGTTCAGTCCCCATAAAGTAAAATATAGCACTGTAATGTACTTTATTTTTTATTTTTCATCTTGGCTTCCAAAATAGCATCAAACCAAACATTACTCACTCCAGTTCCAGGTTGGATGGTGTCCTCAGGTCTCTGCTGTTTGTTTGCCAGAGCACCCACTGTATATCTTGGAAAAAGGAATCCTTGGTAGTAGGAATCCTTCCAGGTAATTTTGCCCAAAATCAGGTTGTAGGTTTGGAGATTTGATTTGGGGTGAAGGTTATGCTGTGGAGGGTAGCATCCTGTATATGTCCCTGCCAAAAAAAATCTAAATGTATTTAACTCCAAATCTATCTTTTTATAAAAACATGCTGAAAAATGCAGGAGCTCACATGCAGCTGTGTCTTTCTCTCTCTCCCCTCTGGAATAAAAATAAAAAGAGTACTGATTAGTAGAGTTTAGTAGAGTAGAGTGGGGATTAGTAGAGTAGAGATTAGTAGAGTTTAGTAGAGTAGAGTAGGGATTAGTAGAGTAGAGATTAGTAGAGTTTAGTAGAGTAGAGTAGAGTTTAGTAGAGTAGAGTAGAGTTTAGTAGAGTAGAGTAGGGATTAGTAGAGTAGAGATTAGTAGAGTAGAGTAGGGATTAGTAGAGTAGAGATTAGTAGATTAGAGTTTAGTAGAGTAGAGTAGAGATTCGTAGAGTAGAGATTAGTAGAGTAGAGTAGGGATTAGTAGAGTAGGGATTAGTAGAGTAGAGAATAGTAGAGTAGAGATTAGTAGAGTAGAGAATAGTAGAGTAGAGAATAGTAGAGTAGAGAATAGTAGAGTAGAGATTAGTAGAGCAGAGATTAGTAGAGTAGAGATTAGTAGAGTAGAGAATAGTAGAGTAGAGATTAGTAGAGTAGGGATTAGTAGAGTTTAGTAGAGTAGGGATTAGTAGAGTAGGGATTAGTAGAGTAGGGATTAGTAGAGTAGGGATTAGTAGAGTAGAGATTAGTAGAGTAGAGAATAGTAGAGTAGAGAATAGTAGAGTAGAGAATAGTAGAGTAGGGATTAGTAGAGTAGGGATTAGTAGAGTAGAGAATAGTAGAGTAGAGAATAGTAGAGTAGAGAATAGTAGAGTAGAGATTAGTAGAGTAGAGAATAGTAGAGTAGAGATTAGTAGAGTAGAGATTAGTAGAGTAGAGAATAGTAGAGTAGAGTTTAGTAGAGTAGGGATTAGTAGAGTAGGGATTAGTAGAGTAGGGATTAGTAGAGTAGAGATTAGTAGAGTAGAGATTAGTAGAGTAGGGATTAGTAGAGTAGGGATTAGTAGAGTAGGGATTAGTAGAGTAGAGAATAGTAGAGTAGAGATTAGTAGAGTAGAGAATAGTAGAGTAGAGAATAGTAGAGTAGAGAATAGTAGAGTAGAGATTAGTAGAGCAGAGATTAGTAGAGTAGAGATTAGTAGAGTATAGAATAGTAGAGTAGAGATTAGTAGAGTAGGGATTAGTAGAGTTTAGTAGAGTAGGGATTAGTAGAGTAGGGATTAGTAGAGTAGGGATTAGTAGAGTAGGGATTAGTAGAGTAGAGATTAGTAGAGTAGAGAATAGTAGAGTAGAGAATAGTAGAGTAGAGAATAGTAGAGTAGGGATTAGTAGAGTAGAGAATAGTAGAGTAGAGAATAGTAGAGTAGAGATTAGTAGAGTAGAGAATAGTAGAGTAGAGATTAGTAGAGTAGAGAATAGTAGAGTAGAGATTAGTAGAGTAGAGATTAGTAGAGTAGAGAATAGTAGAGTAGAGTTTAGTAGAGTAGGGATTAGTAGAGTAGGGATTAGTAGAGTAGAGATAAAAGGATCTTTATTTTCTCAGCCATACAGATTCATTTTAGTCACATAAATGTGTCATAATACTTTTTGGCTTTATAATCTCATAAACCTGTTTGAGATTTGAAATGATCTGATCATTACAATCAGGAACCTGACTCTGGGAGCGAAGGCTGAGTTTGCGACTGGGAAGAAAGTGACGTTCCTGGATGAGGCAACCAAACTGGAGCTGAGCCTACTGCTCAACGGGACCAGACGAGACAGAGTGTGAGTGTACTTTCTATTTATTTGTCAATTAATTTAAAAAATATATATATATAGATATATCAAACTACTTTTATTCTATAGCTTGAATCAGGAGTTGAAACAATAATGAAGCTCAGCGTCTCTGTTTTGGAGAAATATTTCACTTTCAAAATTGTAACAATGTTTTAAGCCTATGCAGTGTTTGTTTACATTTACAAACATATATTTTGGGGTTCTGATGAACTATGACAGTTGAATTAAGCTCATGAGGCATTTATACCATAAAACTTCAACGCTGAGTCTGAAAAAGCAGTCTGTTCCTTTTAGACAGGCAATGGCACGCATTTTAGCAAATAAACATTTGTTTCACATGAATGCCGGGTCTAAATGAACTATTTACCATTAATTACCATGAATTGTTTGATTTGTTACATTCAGTGGTGGAAAAAGTACCCAATTGTCATACTCAAGTATAAGGAAAGATACCTTAAAAGAAAATGACTCAAGTAAAAATGAAAGTCACCCAGTAAAATACTACTTGAATAAAAGTCTAAAAGTATTTGGTTTTAAAGTATAAAAAGTATAAATAATTTCAAATTCCTTATAGTGATCCCTTCATGTGCCAATCCCGTTAATGGGATTGATTTGACAACACCCAGTGAAATAGCAGCGCGCCAAATTCAAAAACAGAAATACTCATAATAATAATTAATAAATCATACAAGTGTTAAACATGGGTTTAAAGATGAACTTCTTGTTAATCCAGCTCAAATAGAAGCCTGTCTTTAAAAACCTCTTGAGACTAGGGGGCAGTATTTTGATGTTTGGATGAAAAACGTGCCCAAAGTAAACTGCCTATTTCTCAGGCTCAGAAGTGAGAATATGCATAGAATTGGCAGATTAGAATAGAAAACACTCTAAAGTTTCCATGCGAGAGCCACTGGAGCGAGACCTTTTCTCTCTCTCTCTCCTATTGAAAAAGCTACCGTCCGGTTGAAATATTATCGATTATTTATTGTAAAAACAACCTGGGGATTGATTATAAAAAAACGTTTGACATGTTTCCACGAACTTTACGGATACTATTTGGAATTTTCATCTGCCCGTCGTGACCGAAAGACCCTGTGGATTACTGAACAAAACGTGCCAACCAAATGGAGGTTTTAGGATATAAAGAGAATCTTTATCGAACAAAACGAAAATGTATTGTGTAACTGGTAGTCTCGTTGTATTGCTTTTCTGACTTTCGTGACCAATCTACTTTGCTGCTAGCTGTTTGTAATGTTTTGTCTGCTGAGAGAGCTGTCCACACATAATCGCATGGTTTAATTTCACCGTAAAGCTTTTTTTTAAATCTGACACGTCAGGTGGATTAACAACAAGCTAAACTGTTGCACTTATGATTTCATGAAAATTAAATATTTTTAGTAATTTAATTTGAATTTGTCGCTCTGCAATTCACAGGATGTTGACGAAAATGATCCCGCTAAAAGGATCGGTGCGCCAAGATTAATAAGCGCCTGTTCAGGGATTTACGCAAATAAAGGCCCAGGCTATTAATTGAAGTTTTACGGCATGTTATATTCTGATTACACCAAACATTAGGAACCCTTTTTCCTCAGAACAGCCTCAGTTCGTCAGGACTCTACAAGGTGTCTTAAGCATTACACAGGGATGCTGGCCCATGTTGACTCCAATGCTTCCCATAGTTGTGTAAAGTTGGCTAGGTGGTGGACCATTCTTGATAAACACAGCAACCTACCCTGCTCAAAGGCACTTAAATATTTTGTCTTGCCCATTCATCCTCTGAATGGCACAGATACACAATCCATGTCTCAATTGTCTCAAGGCTTAAAAATCCTTCTTTAACTGGTCTCCTCCCCTTCACCTACACTGATTGAAGTGGATTTAACAGGTGACATCAATAAGGGATCACAGCTTTCACCTGGATTCACCTGGTCAGTCTACGTCATGGAAAGAGCAGGTGTTTCTCTATGTCATAACTGTTGTTAGTAACAAACAGCCTGTTGTGTTCTTCTGTTACCAGGGTGATAAAACATGTCTTCCCGCGGTACCTCCGAGCCCCTAGTGACTCCGAGGCCAAGCCAATAGAACAACTGTATAAAGGTAAAGCAGCATTTAAACACCGTGTGAATCACACCGTGATACACCGTGATATTTAAACTGTAAACATGCATTACCTTTCAATGTGACATGAACACAACCAGTCGTGATAGTTTCATATGATTGTCTAAACAAATCACTTCAAAAAGCAGGCTACCTGTGCATGTTCGTCCACTCCAAAATAATTCCAGCATCCAAACTGCATGTGTACTTGTGCATGTAAATAGACATCTGTTACAATACACCTGAAGTGTTCCTAGTGACATTCAGCTATTGAGTAGGTCTATATTGAGTAGGTCTATATTGAGTAGTTCTATATTGAGTAGGTCTATATTGAGTAGGTCTATATTGAGTAGGTCTATATTGAGTAGGTCTATATCGATTAGGTCTATATCGATTAGGTCTATATTGAGTAGGTCTATATTGAGTAGGTCTATATTGAGTAGGTCTATATTGAGTAGGTCTATATTGAGTAGGTCTATATCGAGTAGGTCTATATTGAGTAGGTCTATATTGAGTAGGTCTATATTGAGTAGGTCTATATTGAGTAGGTCTATATTGAGTAGGTCTATATTGAGTAGGTCTATATTGAGTAGGTCTATATTGAGTAGGTCTATATCGATTAGGTCTATATCGATTAGGTCTATATTGAGTAGGTCTATATTGAGTAGGTCTATATTGAGTAGGTCTATATTGAGTAGGTCTATATTGAGTAGGTCTATATTGAGTAGGTCTATATTGATTAGGTCTATATCGATAAGGTCTATATCGATTAGGTCTATATTGAGTAGGTCTATATTGATTGTCTATATTGAGTAGGTCTATATCAATTAGGTCTATATCGATTAGGTCTATATTGACTGATGCGTCTAGCTGACAAATGTAACTTTTTTGTAGCCTGAAAAGTCAGGACACCTCAAATGGGGCTAAAACTGTCCTGGAAAAAACGTGATGAACCACACAGTGAACCTACTAGACTAGACAACAATGTGCCTTAAAACGTGATGGTCAACCTAACACACAGTCAACACACAGTCAACACACAGTCAACCTACTAGACTAGACGACAATGTGTAGGACATTCACCCGACCATTTCGGTTCGTAACAGGATGTTGGGAAGAGTGATCTGTTTGTCTTGAGGAAGGCTTGACAGGGCCGCTGTCAATTACAGAATGTGTAAATCTTGGCATGGAATGTCATGCGTTATCCACTTGTGGGCTCAACTACACAACAAAACGTTCAATCTAATGATTTGGAATAAAGCCTTGTTTTTTATTTTTTAATCAAGGACGCACGGCGAACAAATGGAGAAAATGAGGAAGTCAAAAGGAAAACGGAAGTGTAAAGGAGCTCAACTGAGGCCCAAATTCATCTCTACTGAATGGACAGCGTGTCATATAGAAATAAATGGATTAAACCATGGCAGAGAGATGGGGGGGGGGGTTTCCTTTCATCTGGAGGCTTTTATTTTCACATTTACCACTGTAAAACATATTTAGCACTTCATTGTAAACAAATACCCTGTGTCGGGTGCCGTCTTTCTGCCGGGACGTTAAACGGGTGTCCTGACTCTCTGAGGTCATTAAAGATACAATGGTACTCATCGTAAGAGTAGGGGTGTTAACCCCGGTGTCCTGACTCTCTGAGGTCATTAAAGATCCCATGGTACTCATCGTAAGAGTAGGGGTGTTAACCCCGGTGTCCTGACTCTCTGAGGTCATTAAAGATCCCATGGTACTCATCGTAAGAGTAGGGGTGTTAAACCCGGTGTCCTGACTCTCTGAGGTCATTAAAGATCCCATGGTACTCATCGTAAGAGTAGGGGTGTTAACCCCGGTGTCCTGACTCTCTGAGGTCATTAAAGATACCATGGTACTCATCGTAAAGAGTAGGGGTGTTAACCCCGGTGTCCTGGCTAAATTCCCAATCTGGCCCTCAAACCATCACGGTCACCTAATAATCCCCAGTTTACAATTGGCTCTTTCATCCCCCCTCCTCTCCCCTGTAACTATTCCCCAGGTCATTGCTGTAAATGAGAACGTGTTCTCAGTCAACTTACCTGGTGAAATAACGGATAAATAAAAATAAATAGAAGATTAAATTTGGATCAAAGTTGGACTTCTGTTGCATTTAGGGGAGGCGAGCCCCCTCCTCCCCCCTGTTTACATTTTAGTCATTTAAACAGACTAAAATATTATTTTGAAGCCAAAACCTTTCCACATTGTGCGGACAACAACAAAAATGCTCATTCTGCTCCTCCTCCTCTAGAGCATTAAATACAAGATGTTATTTTATTCTATTTTGTTATATTTTATTATATATTTCATTCTATTCATTCAGAGAAGGTGTACATGAGCATCACTTTGGCGTTGGAGCGTTCCCATAATGACTCAGCAGAGGTCCAGGAGTGGTGGATCGTAAACCAGACAGATCCGGGACAGATCAGCGTTCGTAGGCCCAAGCACCTGTACGACGCTGGGCTGGAGCTCTATGTCTTCAGTGACCAGGTCAGCCCTCCTAGTCTGGGTTTCCTGGCTGGATACGGGTGAGTAGACTACAAAAAACAGAACATAGCGTAGCATGGAATGGCATAATATAGCATAGCATCACGTCACACTAGTATTTAATTTGATCTCATGAAAGCATCGGCTCCTGCAAGCCATCTGCTAACCATGCAGTAGCTTGTGTCCATCCCATCACATAGCAGACAGGCCCTGTAGTGCAGGTGTACCAGTCATTATTTGTTTTATATATTATTTTTCCCACCTTTATTTATCCAGGTAGGCTAGTTGAGAACAAGTTCTCATTTACAACTGCGACCTCTGGCCAAGATAAAGCATAACAGTGCGACAAAAACAACACACACAGAGTTACACATGGAGTAAACAAAACATACAGTTAATAACACAATAGAAAAATCAATGTACAGTGTGTGCAAATGTAGTAAGAATTGGGAGGTAAGGCAATAAATAGGCCAATAGTGGCGAAATAATTACAATTTAGCAGTTAAACACGGGCGTGATTGATGCGCAGATGATGATGTGCAAGTAGAGATACTTACTCCAACATAGATAGTTAGTCAAGTACCCATCGATGTTGAATAAGATAACGTATACTCTGTACTGTGCTGTGTATAATGGGCGTAACTACATTAACTAAGTATGTATGTATGGATCTTTCCCTCCAGCATCATGGGTCTGTACGCCTCCGTGGTGCTCGTCATCGGTAAGTTCGTCCGCGAGTTCTTCAGCGGTGTCTCCCACACCATCATGTTCGAGGAGCTGCCCAACGTGGACCGCATCCTGAAGCTCTGCACCGACATCTTCCTGGTCCGAGAGACGGGAGAGCTGGACCTGGAGGAAGACATGTACGCTAAACTCATCTTCCTCTATCGCTCGCCTGAGACTATTATCAAATGGACCAGGGACAAGACTCAGTGAGCCTGGTTGTATAGGTTTAGTTATCCATTAACGTGGATAGAAGTTTAACAGTGTTTCTCAACCACTGACTAGTCCGTGAATACTTGACCAGTCTCTGGGACGTTGATGTTACTGACTGACCTAAGAACTATTCTTAAGTGTTATTGATTTTTATGTAAGAAAGGAAGGAAGGACCAAAGCTTGCCGATCCCTGTTGAGAAAACGGTTGAGAAACACTGCCTTAGAACACAATTGCTAAAATAATATCGTGACCGAGGCGTCAGGAAACAATGAAAATTAGGACAAAGAACGGGGGTCTTCACTGAGAGGACATATGGGTGAGGTTAAATATTATCTACAAAGCTCTGGTGGTTAGGGTTAGGGTTAGGGTTAGGGTTAGGGTTAGAGCTTCAAATACTGGCCTGACTATTCTACTTTAGACCAATGATGTGTCAAATATTACAAGTAACCCCCTGTCCCTGTATCGTCCCTCGTTGTCTTTTCCCGACAGCAGTGTGGACGATACAGGTCAGTGTTTTAAAAAGGGCTTCCCACCAATGGATGATAACCATGAAAATGACCTTACACAGGATTGGTCAGTTTAAATTTCCAACCTTTTCCTGATTGGAGCTCCTGGTTCATGTGATTGTGCAATATTATAGAGCTCTTCGTCATGTCCCCCGAGACGACCATTTTGAAGGATGTTTTCATTGCTACATACGAGACGGCCGTTTTGAAAGATGTTGTCATTGCTACATATGAGACGGCCATTTTGAAGGATGTTGTCATTGCTACATACGAGACGGCCATTTTGAAGGATGTTGTCATTGCTACATATGAGACGGCCATTTTGAAGGATGTTGTCATTGCTACATATGAGACGGCCATTTTGAAGGATGTTGTCATTGCTACATACGAGACGGCCATTTTGAAGGATGTTGTCATTGCTACATACGAGACGGCCATTTTGAAAGATGTGGTCATTGCTACATACGAGACGGCCATTTTGAAGGATGTTGTCATTGCTACATACGAGACGGCCATTTTGAAGGATGTTGTCATTGCTACATACGAGACGGCCATTTTGAAGGATGTTGTCATTGTTCCATACGAGACGACCAAGATTGCAGGCGACTACACCATCTTGTTAAAACAGAGAGCTACTTCTAAAGACGCTAATGACAATCTATACTTGCCTTATTTAGTTTGTTTGTATGAGAAACTAAACCTGTGTTAATGATTTCTCAGGAAAAGACAAGAGTTGTTGTTTCATCAAGAAAGGTTTCACTTTTACTCAATGTAATGTTTAGAGTATAGATACTTTAATATGTTGTTTTGGTAGCTAATAGACGGTTGAGTTGATTTACCTACTTAAAGATCATAAAAATATGAGAATAATATAAAATTATATAATAATATAATATAAAAACAAAACTGTGATATATTCAAGATTGATGTTGGTCTATTTCCTGTTGGTCTATTTCCTGTTGGTCTATTTCCTGTTGGTCTATTTCCTGTTGGTCTATTTCCTGTTGGTCTATTTCCTAGTATGTATATTAGCCGGGGGGAGACCACTCCAGACTGTCTGTAAGTAATTGAGAAGAAGACCATGTTCTTTATCCAAATTGAAACCCGTTTCCAGTATGTTTTTATCAAGGCCCATATAAGGATCTGGTCAAAAGTAGTTCACTGAATATTAACGCATCTTTTGACCAATGGGTACAATGATATGTTAATTGTGTAGATAGTCAGATCTTCTCCTGATTGAGTACTGGCACCTCTTATAGAATGTTGTCTTCAAAGTATTGCAGAGTACCGGGCACCTATATATAAAGAGTACCGGGCACCTAAACATGAGTACTTACATGTATCGCAATCAACTTCAATGGCTGAATACAGGCTCTGTTCAGGATACAGCTGCTATTAAATCATGTTATTATACTGTTCTCTCTGGCTCCAAGGACACATTTAGAGAGGCTTCTCCTCAGACACCACACCCACACACAGTTGATCTTCTACAGTTTGACCCAAGCCCAGGCAGCAGGTGTATTTTGAATCAAGAGTATATACTGTATCATGAAGCTACTGAACTGTCTGGAGCGTTCTCGTGGACACTGTTGCTGGACTCATCCATTGTTCAACTTCGTCCACCGATTTGTAGAACTCTCATCTCATGTACAGAATGACTTCCGGATGACTTCAATAGGAAGTAGTACTTAAGAAATGGAGAAAACAGCCATTCATACAAAAACACAAACATGCATTGGTTTTGTTAGAACCTTTGGTTCCGAGCTATGCACCAGAGGACATTGGTTTTGTTAGAACCTTTGGTTCCGAGCTATGCACCAGAGGACATTGGTTGTGTTAGAACCTTTGGTTCCGAGCTATGCACCAGAGGACATTGGTTTTGTTAGAACCTTTGGTTCCGAGCTATGCACCAGAGGACATTGGTTTTGTTAGAACCTTTGGTTCCGAGCTATGCACCAGAGGACATTGGTTTTGTTAGAACCTTTGGTTCCGAGCTATGCACCAGAGGACATTGTAGCATGAAAGAAAACGTCCAGTATTGTCATGAATAATTTTACATTACATACATAACAGTTTTAAGGAGGGAGGGAAGGAGGTGAGGGGGGATTAAATGTAAACTGTCATTTTGGCTCTCTGTCTTAAAGGAGCTTTAATAAAAGTAGTTGTATGTTTAAAGGTATAAAACATGGTATAGCTATGGTCCAGTTTTAAAGGGATGGTTTTAATGGTCCAGTTGTATGTTTAACCCTTGTATGGAGTTTGGGTCTGTAGGACCCATTTTCTATGTTTACAAAAAGAAAAATGATACAATGAATAATCTTTTCAACCTGCGACTCATTGGTTTTGGCTCATTTTCTGTGAACATCGTGTCAAATAAACACACACACACACACGCACGCACGATGCACGCACGCACGCACGCACGCACACACACACACACACACACACACACACACACACACACACACACACACACATTTATTACATATGTGGTGTTCAGGTCCACTGGACCCGAGGGTAATAAAAGTGTGGAAAAGTGTGTGTGTAGGTGAAAACAAGTAAAAATGAAACAAAAAAGTCTTCCTCCTCCCTGGGCCTGCTGTTTCAACATAGCACCAAGAACCTGCCCGTCTCCGTGCCTGTCTGCCTGTCTCCTGCTTTTCTCACACTCTTTACCCTTTGTAGTGTGTGAAACTACACAATGTCTAGTGGGAACCTGCACAATGTTATTACAATACATTATTTCAATACATTATTTCAATACATTATTTCAATACATTATTTCAATACAAATACATCTGTATTTTCCCTACACTCTACCCCAGCAGGTAACAAATAAATAGCTGTGCATGTGTGGTTCCTTACCACAATCAGTATGGCAAAAATAATCTCTGCTCAGAGGGCTTTAGAAATATTTTTTTGTAGAGAGAGAAGCTAGCATGGAAGGAGAGTCTGCAGAGAGAGAAGCTAGCATGGAAGGAGAGTCTGCTGAGAGAGATGCTAGCATGGAAGGAGAGTCTGCAGAGAGAGATGCTAGCATGGAAGGAGAGTCTGTAGAGAGAGAAGCTAGCATGGAAGGAGAGTCTTCAGAGAGAGATGCTAGCATGGAAGGAGCGTCTTCAGAGAGAGAAGCTAGCATGGAAGGAGAGTCTTCAGAGAGAGAAGCTAGCATGGAAGGAGAGTCTTCAGAGAGAGAAGCTAGCATGGAAGGAGAGTCTGCAGAGAGAGAAGCTAGCATGGAAGGAAAGTCTGCAGAGAGAGAAGCTAGCATGGAAGGAGAGTATGTAGAGAGAGAAGCTAGCATGGAAAGAGAGTCCGCAGAGAGAGAAGCTAGCATGGAAGCAGAGTCTGTAGAGAGAGAAGCTAGCATGGAAGGAGAGTCTGCAGAGAGAGAAGCTAGCATGGAAGGAGAGTGCAGAGAGAGAAGCTAGCATGGAAGGAGCGTCTTACACTTTGGAAGATGAATTATTTTCAGAATAGAAGGATCATGTCTCTGTCAATTCAGAGTCTGACAATGAGTTGGAAGAAGAGGATGAGATTGACCCTCAGCCAGCATTTGCATGTGTGGTTCCTTACCACAATCAGTATGGCAAAAATAATCTCTGCTCAGAGGGCTTTAGAAATATTTTTTTGTAGAGAGAGAAGCTAGCATGGAAGGAGAGTCTGCAGAGAGAGAAGCTAGCATGGAAGGAGCGTCTGCAGAGAGAGAAGCTAGCATGGAAGGAGAGTCTGCACCACCAGTCAGTACCAGCCCATCAGCAACCAGCCCCAGGACCAGTCCGTCAGCAACCAGCCCCAGGACCAGCCCATCAGCAACCAGGACCAGCCCATCAGCAACCAGGACCAGCCCATCAGCAACCAGCCCCAGGACCAGCCCATCAGCAATCAGCCCCAGGACCAGCCCATCAGCAACCAGCCCCAGGACCAGCCCATCAGCAATCAGCCCATCAGCAACCAGCCCCAGGACCAGCCCATCAGCAACCCGCCCATCAGCAACCAGCCCCAGGACCAGCCATTCAGCAACCAGCCCATCAGCAATCAGCCCCAGGACCAGCCCGTCAGCAGTCTGCCCCAGGACCAGCCCGTCAGCAGTCTGCCCCAGGACCAGCCCATCAGCAGTCTGCCACAGGACCAGCCCGTCAGCCTCCAGCCCATCAGCAACCAGCCCCAGGACCAGCCCATCAGCCTCCAGCCCTTCAGCAATCAGCCCCAGGACCAGCCCGTCAGCAATCAGCCCCAGGACCAGCCCATCAGCAATCAGCCCCAGGACCAGCCCGTCAGCAGTCTGCCCCAGGACCAGCCCATCAGCAGTCTGCCCCAGGACCAGCCCGTCAGCAGTCTGCCCCAGGACCAGCCCGTCAGCAGTCTGCATGAGGAGAAATATGGATGTAAAACATTTTTGAAATTGAATGGTCTTCTTGCCCAAGAAATGAGCCACCCAACATGGCTGCCAATGTGATAAGGATGCAACCAGGGCCGACACAGATAGAGTTTACTCATTTTTACTCATTCTACTTTTGAACTGTTCATCCCAGACACCATCCAGAAAATCATACTGAACTGCACTAATTTGGAGGGAAGGCATGTTTTTGGAGAGAGATTGACCAAACTCATGCATAGTGCATAGTTTTGGGGGTTGTTATCCTTGCTGGTGTTTTCAGATCCAATGGGGGAATCTCCAGAATCCCTGTGGGATGCAGAAATTGGCAGAGAACTTTTCAGTGCAACAATGTCTCTGGAAAACCTCCACATTGTTTCCAGGATTATCCGCTTCGATAACCGAGACACCAGACCAGCTCAGCAGCAGAGAGACAAGCTAGCTGCTATCAGATCAGTGCAGAGAGACAAGCCTAGCTGCAATCAGGTCAGCGCAGAGAGACAAGCTAGCTGTAATCAGATCAGTGCAGAGAGACAAGCCTAGCTGCAATCAGATCAGCGCAGAGAGACAAGCTAGCTGTAATCAGATCAGTGCAGAGAGACAAGCCTAGCTGCAATCAGATCAGCGCAGAGAGACAAACTAGCTGTAATCAGATCAGCGCAGAGAGACAAGCTAGCTGTAATCAGATCAGCGCAGAGAGACAAGCTAGCTGTAATCAGATCAGCGCAGAGAGACAAGCTATCTGCAATCAGATCAGTGCAGAGAGACAAGCTAGCGGCAATCAGATCAGTGCAGAGAGACAAGCTAGCTGTAATCAGGTCAGTGCAGAGAGACAAGCTAGCGGCAATCAGATCAGTGCAGAGAGACAAGCTAGCGGCAATCAGATCAGTGCAGAGAGACAAGCTAGCTGTAATCAGGTCAGTGTAGAGAGACCAGCTAGCTGCAATCAGGTCAGTGCAGAGAGACAAGCTAGCTGTAATCAGATCAGTGCAGAGAGACAAGCTAGCTGCTATCAGGTCAGTGCAGAGAGACAAGCTAGCTGTAATCAGATCAGTGCAGAGAGACAAGCTAGCTGCTATCAGGTCAGTGCAGAGAGACAAGCTAGCTGCTATCAGGTCAGTGCAGAGAGACAAGCTAGCTGCTCTCAGGTCAGTGTAGAGAGACAAGCTAGCTGCTATCAGGTCAGTGCAGAGAGACAAGCTAGCTGCTATCAGGTTAGTGTAGAGAGACAAGCTAGCTGCTATCAGGTCAGTGCAGAGAGACAAGCTAGCTGCTCTCAGGTCAGTGTAGAGAGACAAGCTAGCTGCTATCAGGTCAGTGCAGAGAGACAAGCTAGCTGTAATCAGATCAGTGCAGAGAGACAAGCTAGCTGTAATCAGATCAGTGCAGAGAGACAAGCTAGCTGTAATCAGGTCAGTGTAGAGACAAGCTAGCTGCAATCAGATCAGCGCAGAGAGACAAACTAGCTGTAATCAGATCAGCGCAGAGAGACAAGCTAGCTGTAATCAGATCAGCGCAGAGAGACAAGCTAGCTGTAATCAGATCAGCGCAGAGAGACAAGCTATCTGCAATCAGATCAGTGCAGAGAGACAAGCTAGCTGTAATCAGGTCAGTGTAGAGACAAGCTAGCTGCAATCAGATCAGCGCAGAGAGACAAACTAGCTGTAATCAGATCAGCGCAGAGAGACAAGCTAGCTGTAATCAGATCAGCGCAGAGAGACAAGCTAGCTGTAATCAGATCAGCGCAGAGAGACAAGCTATCTGCAATCAGATCAGTGCAGAGAGACAAGCTAGCGGCAATCAGATCAGTGCAGAGAGACAAGCTAGCTGTAATCAGGTCAGTGCAGAGAGACAAGCTAGCGGCAATCAGATCAGTGCAGAGAGACAAGCTAGCGGCAATCAGATCAGTGCAGAGAGACAAGCTAGCTGTAATCAGGTCAGTGTAGAGAGACCAGCTAGCTGCAATCAGGTCAGTGCAGAGAGACAAGCTAGCTGTAATCAGATCAGTGCAGAGAGACAAGCTAGCTGCTATCAGGTCAGTGCAGAGAGACAAGCTAGCTGTAATCAGATCAGTGCAGAGAGACAAGCTAGCTGCTATCAGGTCAGTGCAGAGAGACAAGCTAGCTGCTATCAGGTCAGTGCAGAGAGACAAGCTAGCTGCTCTCAGGTCAGTGTAGAGAGACAAGCTAGCTGCTATCAGGTCAGTGCAGAGAGACAAGCTAGCTGCTATCAGGTTAGTGTAGAGAGACAAGCTAGCTGCTATCAGGTCAGTGCAGAGAGACAAGCTAGCTGCTCTCAGGTCAGTGTAGAGAGACAAGCTAGCTGCTATCAGGTCAGTGCAGAGAGACAAGCTAGCTGTAATCAGATCAGTGCAGAGAGACAAGCTAGCTGTAATCAGATCAGTGCAGAGAGACAAGCTAGCTGTAATCAGGTCAGTGTAGAGACAAGCTAGCTGTAATCTGGTCAGTGCAGAGAGACCAGCTAGCTGCTATCAGGTCAGTGTAGAGAGACAAGCTAGCTGTAATCAGATCAGTGCAGAGAGACAAGCTAGCTGTAATCAGATCAGTGCAGAGAGACAAGCTAGCTGTAATCAGGTCAGTGCAGAGAGACAAGCTAGCTGCTATCAGGTCAGTGTAGAGAGACAAGCTAGCTGCTATCAGGTCAGTGCAGAGAGACAAGCTAGCTGCTATCAGGTCAGTGTAGAGAGACAAGCTAGCTGCTATCAGGTCAGTGCAGAGAGACAAGCTAGCTGTAATCAGATCAGTGCAGAGAGACAAGCTAGCTGTAATCAGGTCAGTGTAGAGAGACAAGCTAGCTGTAATCTGGTCAGTGCAGAGAGACCAGCTAGCTGCTATCAGGTCAGTGTAGCTCTAGAGACAAGCTAGCTGTAATCAGATCAGTGCAGAGAGACAAGCTAGCTGTAATCAGATCAGTGCAGAGAGACAAGCTAGCTGCAATCAGGTCAGTGCAGAGAGACAAGTTACCTGCTATCAGGTCAGTGCAGAGAGACAAGCTAGCTGCAATCAGGTCAGTGCTGAGAGACAAGCTAGCTGCAATCAGGTCAGTGCAGAGAGACAAGCTAGCTGTAATCAGATCAGTGCAGAGAGACAAGCCCTTCTGTAATCAGGTCAGTGCTGAGAGACAAGCTAGCTGCAATCAGGTCAGTGCAGAGAGACAAGCTAGCTGTAATCAGATCAGTGCAGAGAGACAAGCTAGCTGTAATCAGGTCAGTGTAGAGAGACAAGCTAGCTGTAATCAGATCAGTGCAGAGAGACAAGCTAGCTGTAATCAGATCAGTGCAGAGAGACGAGCTAGCTGTAATCAGATCAGTGCAGAGAGACAAGCTAGCTGTAATCAGAGCAGTGCAGAGAGACAAGCTAGCTGTAATCAGATCAGTGCAGAGAGACAAGCTAGCTGTAATCAGGTCAGTGTAGAGAGACAAGCTAGCTGTAATCAGATCAGTGCAGAGCGACAAGCTAGCTGTAATCAGGTCAGTGTAGAGAGACAAGCTAGCTGTAATCAGATCAGTGCAGAGAGACAAGCTAGCTGTAATCAGGTCAGTGCAGAGAGACAAGCTAGCTGTAATCAGATCAGTGCAGAGAGACAAGCTAGCTGCAATCAGGTCAGTGCAGAAAGACAAGCTAGCTGCAATCAGGTCAGTGCAGAGAGACAAGCTAGCTGCAATCAGGTAGTGCAGAGAGACAAGCTAGCTGCTCTCAGGTCAGTGCAGAGAGACAAGCTAGCTGCTATCAGGTCAGTGCAGAGAGACAAGCTAGCTGCAATCAGGTCAGTGTGGACCGCCTTCCCCTGTTTTACAACCCTGGGCCCAATGTTACCGTTGATGAGCAGCTTATGCCATTTAGGGGCCGCTGACCCTTCAGACAGTACATACCGTCTAAATATGGAATCAAGATCTGGGCTGCCTGTGATGCTGCGTCATCATATGCGTGGAACTTGCAAGTGTAAACAGGGAAGCCAGATGGAGGATCCCCTGAGAAGAATCAAGGGATGCAGGTTGTCCTGGATGTGACACATCAACTCCATGGCCACAACATCACATGCGATAACTCTTTTACTTCGCACAAGCTGGGACAGGAGCTCCTCAAGAGGAAGCGGATGATGGAAAAGAAAGGCAAACATGTGGTACTAATGAGAACGCTGCATAGGGATGGGAGAATCTGTGGCCGGGAACATCAAAAAACAGAAATCATAATGAATTATAATGCCACAAAAGGAGGGGTGGACAATTTAGACAAGCTGGTGACTGGCTCCAGCTGCAGAAGAAGAACCCTACGCTGGCATCTTGTGATATTCTTCATCATCTTGGACATCTCGGCGTACACCGCGTTTGTCATCTGGACGGCGTTGAACCCAGATTGGAACAGAGGGAAGCTCCAGAGGAGACGCCTCTTTCCTTTAGGAGCTGAGCAAGACATTGATAAGACCTCAAATCCAGAGGAGGCAACATATCCCAAGGACCCCAGCTTCTGCAGCCATCGTGAGGAGGATTCAGGAGGAGGATGCTGGTGCCCCACCCACCCCGACCCACAGAACCAACAACTCCAATACCAGAAGTAAGTGTGAGTGATGTTGTTGCATGTGTGTGTGTGTCTGACTCTACTACCTCGGTCTGCTGTAACTATGAGTGAGTGAGATGTTAGTAAAGTTCCTGAACTAAGTGTTTTTTTTATCATTCTAGATTGCAGCCGGTTGCAACAAGAAGAAGCACTGCGATGCGTCTGGACCCAAAGGAGGACAGAAAGACACAGTACATGTGCAATAAATACATTAGCAACACACACATAGTAAGACTCTGTCCCTCATGTGGCGTGTAGACCGGCCTTAATTAGTGTTCAATGGGGCTCAATTATACATTTCCATAAAATACTGTATGTAAAATGTGTCCTTCCAATTTTGTTCAGTTCAAAGCAATAAACATCAATAGTGAAAACCTTGTTTTCGATTATATTTGTTCAAGATAAACATGATTTATTCCACCCGTGTCTTGATACAGTTTAAAAGGTATGGCTATGGACCAGTTGTATGTTTAAAAGGTATGGCTATGGACCAGTTGTATGTTTAAAAGGTATGGTTTAAATGGGCCAGTTGTATGTTTAAAAGGTATGGCTATGGACCAGTTGTATGTTAAAAGGTATGGCTATGGACCAGTTGTATGTTTAAAGGTATGGCTATGGACCAGTTGTATGTTTAAAAGGTATGGCTATGGACCAGTTGTATGTTTAAAGGTATGGCTATGGACCAGTTGTATGTTTAAAGGTATGGCTATGGACCAGTTGTATGTTTAAAGGTATGGCTATGGACCAGTTGTATGTTTAAAAGGTATGGCTATGGACCAGTTGTATGTTTAAAGGTATGGCTATGGACCAGTTGTATGTTTAAAAGGTATGGCTATGGACCAGTTGTATGTTTAAAAGGTATGGCTATGGACCAGTTGTATGTTTAAAGGTATGGCTATGGACCAGTTGTATGTTTAAAAGGTATGGCTATGGACCAGTTGTATGTTTAAAAGGTATGGCTATGGACCAGTTGTATGTTTAAAAGGTATGGTTTAAATGGGCCAGTTGTATGTTTAAAAGGTATGGTTTTAATGGCCAACAATTAAAACAAGGTCAACTTACAGCTTTCAGAATAACTTTTCTTCATTTTACTTACAGGTGTAGAAATCATGAATTGTCAAGTCAGAATTTATTGGCCTTTATTGATAAGCCATTATACATGACTATAAATGATTTGTAATGCTAGTTAGCAGAGTTCAGTGTTCACTAGCAACACATGGAGACGGAGGAACATTCCATTCAACACGACTCCATTTACAAAGGTAAGAGATTTGTCCCTTTTATTTTCCCTGGATGGACACATGTATGTTGTACACTCCCCATTTTGGATTGTGACTAATGCACAAAACACAGAACATCACAACAGAAGGAGCACCGGTGTGCATTAAAACCAGGACATTGCTAAGGAAAGGACATAGGCATTGGTAGACGATCTAACTCTCTCATTAAAATACACACAGAGACTTAAGAAGTTCGACATCCATCACAAGGTCCTTCCTTTCCACGGTTCATTTCTGGGAGAACCTTGTTAGAATTAACTCTCGGCTACGTCCCAAACATCTAGTATTCTCAGGGACTACAACAACATGACACGGCTGTAACCATGGTACTGTAGGTACAGGGACTACAACAACACGACACGGCTGTAACCACGGTACTGTAGGTACAGGGACTACAACAACATGACACGGCTGTAACCACGGTACTGTAGGTACAGGGACTACAACAACATGACACGGCTGTAACCATGGTACTGTAGGTACAGGGACTACAACAACATGACACGGCTGTAACCATGGTACTGTAGGTACAGGGACTACAACAACACGACACGGCTGTAACCACGGTAATGTAGGTACAGGGACTACAACAACATGACACGGCTGTAACCATGGTACTGTAGGTACAGGGACTACAACAACATGACACGGCTGTAACCACAAACGATGAGGTTAATTAAATAAATCAATGAAATGGGAGGTAATTTTTCTTTCAAGGAATGCACATGAAATACATATACTACATGACCAAAGGTATGTGGACACCTACTCGTCGAACATCTCATTCCAAAATCATGGGCATTAATATGGAGTTAGTCCCCCTCTTTGCTGCTATAACAGTCTCCACTCTTCTGGGAAGGCTTTCCACTAGATGTTGGAACATTGCTGCTATAACAGCCTCCACTCTTCTGGGAAGGCTTTCCACTAGATGTTGGAACATTGCTGCTATAACAGCCTCCACTCTTCCTGGAAGGCTTTCCACTAGATGTTGGAACATTGCTGCTATAACAGCCTCCACTCTTCCTGGAAGTCTTTCCACTAGATGATGGAACATTGCTGCGGGGACTTGCTTCCATTCAGCCACAGGAGCATTAGTGAGGTCGGGCACTGATGTTGGACGATTAGGCCTGGCTTGCAGTCGGCGTATATATAGTTTAGCCACAAGAAATACAGAACAAAACCTACAGTGTCTATACCAGGGCTCTCTGACCCTGTTCCTGGAGAACATCCCTCCTGTAGGTTTGAACTCCGACCCTGTTCCTGGAGAACATCCCTCCTGTAGGTTTGAACTCTGACCCTGTTCCTGGAGAACATCCCCCTGTAGGTTTTAAATCTGACCCTGTTCCTGGAGAGATACCCTCCTGTAGGTTCACTCCAACCCGGTTAAAACCTACAGGAAGGATGTTCTCCAGGAACAGCGTTGGAGAACCCTGGTCTATTAAACCCTACAGGAAGGATGTTCTCCAGGAACAGATTTGGAGAACCCTGGTCTATTAAACCCTACAGGAAGGATGTTCTCCAGGAACAGAGTTGGAGAGCCCTGGTCTATTAAACCCTACAGGAAGGATGTTCTCCAGGAACAGAGTTGGAGAACCCTGGTCTATTAAACCCTACAGGAAGGATGTTCTCCAGGAACAGAGTTGGAGAACCCTGGTCTATTAAACCCTACAGGAAGGATGTTCTCCAGGAACAGTGTTGGAGAGCCCTGGTCTATTAAACTTTACAGGAAGGATGTTCTCCAGGAACAGAGTTGGAGAACCCGGGTCTATTAAACCCTACAGGAAGGATGTTCTCCGGGAACAGAGTTGGAGAACCCTGGTCTATTAAACCCTACAGGAAGGATGTTCTCCAGGAACAGAGTTGGAGAACCCTGGTCTATTAAACCCTACAGGAAGGATGTTCTCCTGGAACAGCGTTGGAGAGCCTTGGTCTATGTATAAGCTTCTTTTAAACATAAATCTCTGCCTAGATGTCTATTTTGCTTGCTTAAATAAGTCCAGTTGCTTGCATGTGAATTTACACAAGAGGAGAAGCTAGAATCTCTAGCTAGATAACAACACCATTTTCCAATTAGAACATTACAATGGGAATACACAATGAAATCAAAAATCACATTTTCATGGTCTCACTTTTACGGTCTCCGGGAATTGAACAACAATATAGAACAAAGATACATTATTATAATTCAACCGTCGCAACGGTATTCAACCATGGCAACGGTATTCAACCGTCGCAGCGGTATTCAACCGTCAATACACTTCTGTTTCTCTTCCTTCACACACATATCATTTACAATCCCACTACACTATATCTGTATTGCATATTGCCCCAGCAACTGTTATCTTTGACATTTCAAAGCCTTAAACATCTGTACAGACACACATAAACATACATTAAACCATACTGAACATCTAATATAGTAATATACACACACACGCTACCGTTCAAAAGTTTGGGGTCACTTTTGAGTTCCTCTGTCCAGTGGTTGTGTTCAGTTGCCCATCTTAATCTTTTATTTTTATTGGCCAGTCTGAGATATGGCTTTTTCTTTGCAACTCTGCCTAGAAGGACAGCATCCCCGGAGTCACCTCTTCACTGTTGACGTTGAGACTGGTGTTTTGCGGGTACTATTTAATGAAGCTGCCAGTTGAAGACTTGTGAGGCGTCTGTTTCTCAAACTAGACACTCTAATGTACTTGTCCTCTTGCTCAGTTGTGCACCGGGGCTTCCCACTCTTTCTATTCTGGTTAGAGCCCGTTTTGCTCTGTTCTATGAAGGGAGTAGTACACAGCATTGTACGAGATCTTCAGTTTCTTGGCAATTTCTCGCATGGAATAGCCTTAATTTCTCAGAACAAGAATAGACTGACGAGTTTCAGAAGAAAGGTCTTTGATTCTGGCCATTTTGAGTCTGTAATCGAACCCACAAATGCTGATGCTCCGGATACTCAACTAGTCTAAAGGCCAGTTTAATTGCTTCTTTAAATCAGAACAACAGTTTTCAGCTGTGCTAACATAATTGCAAAAGCGTTTTATAAGGATAAATTAGCCTTTTAAAATGATAAACTTGGATTAGCTAACACAAAGTGCCATTGGAACACAGGAGTGATGGTTGTTGATAATGGGCCTCTGTACTGCCTATGTAGATATTTCATTAAAAAATCAACCGTTTCCAGCTACAATAGTCATTTACAACATTAGCAATGTCTACACTGTATTTCTGATCAATTTGATGTTATTTAAAAATGGACCCCCCAAAAAATAAGCTTTTCTTTCAAAAACAAGGACATTTCTAAGTGACCCCAAACCTTTGAACGGTAGTGTATATATATATATACAGTGCCTTGCGAAAGTATTCGGCCCCCTTGAACTTTGCGACCTTTTGCCACATTTCAGGCTTCAAACATAAAGATATAAAACTGTATTTTTTTGTGAAGAATCAACAACAAGTGGGACACTCTCCATCCAACCTCACTGAGCTCGAGCTGTTTTGCAAGGAGGAATGGGAAAAAATTTCAGTCTCTCAATGTGCAAAACTGATAGAGACATACCCCAAGCGACTTACAGCTGTAATCGCAGCAAAAGGTGGCGCTACAAAGTATTAACTTAAGGGGGCTGAATAATTTTGCACGCCCAATTTTTCAGTTTTTGATTTGTTAAAAAAGTTTGAAATATCCAATAAATGTCGTTCCACTTCATGATTGTGTCCCACTTGTTGTTGATTCTTCGCAAAAAAAATACAGTTTTATATCTTTATGTTTGAAGCCTGAAATGTGGCAAAAGGTCGCAAAGTTCAAGGGGGCCGAATACTTTCGCAAGGCACTGTATATAATTTTTATTTCCCCACTCTATATGACAATAAGACTGATCAGTCACGACAATATAAACAATATATTAATAAATATTTTTTTTTATCTGTACACATACCTACAAAAACTGCACCATATACAGCAGGGGTATCACACGGATCCGGTCCTCGAGCCCATTCAAATCCTTTTTCTTTTCAAGGTACTTTTTGGGGGTGAAGAAAAACAATCTCAAACTAAATTTAAACGGTAGAAGTGACAACGAGCCTATATCTATAGTCTCTTCACTCTGTCCGACGTGCTAACAGCAATCGAAACAAAAGAGATGGATGATTTATCATCCAAAAGAGACGGATGATTTATCATCCAAAAGAGATGGATGATTTATCATTCAAAAGAGATGGATGATTTATCATTCAAAAGAGATGGATGATTTATCATCCAAAAGAGATGGATGATTTATCATTCAAAAGAGACGGATGATTTATCATCCAAAAGAGATGGATGATTTATCATTCAAAAGAGACGGATGATTTATCATCCAAAAGAGACGGATGATTTATCATTCAAAAGAGACGGATGATTTATCATCCAAAAGAGACGGATGATTTATCATCCAAAAGAGACGGATGATTTATCATCCAAAAGAGACGGATGATTTTGCAAATATAACCAATTCTAAAGTGCAGCCCTCCGGACCTCGGTGAAGAACGAATGCGGCTCGTCGGACCAAAATTAGTTTGACAACCCTGATTGACGGTTAACGATAATTCATGATCAACAAAATATGAACATTTACAACAATGGAATTTATGTTCAATAGACATCTTAAAACACACAGGTGATATGTCGTTGTTACACTGAATTAAACTGTAGACAAAGTAAAATGCTATCTATAGTATAGATATAGACCTAGTCAAAACTATCCTTCTTATGACACGTCACTTGGAATTTAATCTCGTTTTTTTTTTTTTGGAAAAGGAGAGGATGTTTGATGTAATCAAAGATGATGGACCCACACATAGGAAGAGTATACTTCACTGATATCGACATGTTTCACACTGAGGGGAGTGGAGGGAATTAGATACCTAGTTTGGAGGGGGGGGGGGGCAACATATTGGGGTCTAGTTCAGGGGGGAGCAACATATTGGGGTCTAGTTCAGTGGGGGAGCAACATATTGGGGTCTAGTTCAGAACGGAGCAACATATTGGGGTCTAGTTCAGGGGGGAGCAACATATTGGGGTCTAGTTAGGGGGGAGCAACATATTGGGGTCTAGTTCAGGGGGGAGCAAAATATTGGGGTCTAGTTCAGAACGGAGCAACATATTGGGGTCTAGTTCAGCGGGGAGCAACATATTGGGGTCTAGTATAGGGGGGAGCAACATATTGGGGTCTAGTATAGGGGGGAGCAACATATTGGGGTCTAGTTCAGGGGGGAGCAATATATTGGGGTCTAGTTCAGAACGGAGCAACATATTGGGGTCTAATTCAGGGGGAGCAACATATTGGGGTCTAGTTCAGAACGGAGCAACATATTGGGGTTTAGTTCAGGGGGGAGCAACATATTTGGGTCTAGTTCAGGGGGAGCAACATATTGGGGTCTAGTTCAGTGGGGAGCAACATATTGGGTCTAGTTTAGGGGGGAGCAACATATTGGGTCTAGTTTAGGGGGGAGCAACATATTGGGGTCTAATTCAGGGGGGAGCAACATATTGGGGTCTAGTTCCGGGGGAGCAACATATTGGGGTCTAGTTCAGGGGGGAGCAACATATTGGGGTCTAGTATAGGGGGGAGCAACATATTGGGGTCTAGTATAGGGGAGAGCAACATATTGGGGTCTAGTTCAGGGGGAGCAACATATTGGGATCTAGTTCAGGGGGGAGCACCATATTGGGGTCTAGTTCAGGGGGAAGCAACATATTGGGGTCTAGTTCAGGGGGGAGCAACATATTGGGGTCTAGTTCAGGGGAGAGCAACATATTGGGGTCTAGTTCAGGGGGAGCAACATATTGGGGTCTAGTTCAGAACGGAGCAACATATTGGGGTTTAGTTCAGGGGGGAGCAACATATTGGGGTCTAATTCAGGGGGAGCAACATATTGGGGTCTAGTTCAGAACGGAGCAACATATTTATCGGGGTCTAGTTCAGGGGGAGCAACATATTGGGGTCTAGTTCAGAACGGAGCAACATATTGGGGTCTAGTTCAGAATGGAGCAACATATTGGGGTCTAGTTCAGCGGGGAGCAACATATTGGGTCTAGTTTAGGGGGGAGCAACATATTGGGTCTAGTTTAGGGGGGAGCAACATATTGGGTCTAGTTTAGGGGGGAGCAACATATTGGGGTCTAATTCAGGGGGAGCAACATATTGGGGTCTAGTTCCGGGGGAGCAACATATTGGGTCTAGTATAGGGGGGAGCAACATATTGGGGTCTAGTATAGGGGGGAGCAACATATTGGGGTCTAGTTAGGGGGGGAGCAACATATTGGGGTCTAGTTCTGGGGGAGCAACATATTGGGGTCTAGTTCAGCGGGGAGCAACATATTGGGACTAGTTTAGGGGGGAGCAACATATTGGGGTCTAGTTTAGGGGGGAGCAACATATTCTGACAGTTTCACCTCAATGAGCAGGACTTCCTGGTGTGTTTAGCGTTGTGTGTATATAGCGGTCAGTGTTTTCTGTGGCTAACACAGCCCTCCCTCGTAATCGTCGTCGTCCTCGGCGGAAGCAGCAGGTGCTCCGGCGCCCCCCTGTGGCGGCTTTGCAGTCTTCTTCTTCGCTCCTCCTCCAGGAACCTTCAGGGAGATGGCCAGCTTGGCATACTGAGAGTAGACGGGGGGATAGATTACATCAACAGGGTTGTTCCTACCTCAAGTATTGCTTCTTCAAGTGTATGAAACTTGTGGAATTGGATCTTAAAAAGCATGGTTTCAAATACTGATCGACAGTGGTAGCAGATTGGCAGACTGGCAGTGTAAAAGATAACTCCTGTATAGAGGGTTACCTTCTGCAGGTTAAGTGTCAACATCGCTAAACAGCGTGAGGGTTCGGTCAGGGACCCATCGCTAGACAGGGTGAGGGTTCGGTCAGGGACCCATCGCTAGACAGGGTGAGGGTTCGGTCAGGGACCCATCGCTAGACAGAGTGAGGATTCGGTCAGGGACCCATCGCTAGACAGAGTGAGGGTTCGGTCAGGGACCCATCGCTAGACAGAGTGAGGGTTCGGTCAGGGACCCATCGCTAGACAGAGTGAGGGTTCGGTCAGGGACCCATCGCTAGACAGAGTGAGGGTTCGGTCAGGGACCCATCGCTAGACAGAGTGAGGGTTCGGTCAGGGACCCATCGCTAGACAGAGTGAGGGTTCGGTCAGGGACCCATCGCTAAACAGCGTGAGGGTTCGGTCAGGGACCCATCGCTAGACAGAGTGAGGGTTCGGTCAGGGACCCATCGCTAGACAGAGTGAGGGTTCGGTCAGGGACCCATCGCTAGACAGAGTGAGGGTTTGGTCAGGGACCCATTGCTAGACAGAGTGAGGGTTCTGTCAGGGACCCATCGCTAGACAGAGTGAGGGTTCGGTCAGGGACCCATCGCTAGATAGTGTGAGGGTTTGGTCAGGGACCCATTGCTAGACAGTGTGATGGTTTGGGATAGGTGGATGGCAGGGGTCTCCATCTCTGGTCCTGGAGGACTACTGGTAAGTAACCCACTGATACTGCAGGGCTGAAACCAAAGCCTGCACACCCAGCAGCACTCCAGGACTCCAGGACTCCAGGAGTATGGCTCAGCTGGTATAGCATGGCATCCATAACGTAACAGACCCTGTGATGGGTACATAACAGACCAGACAATGTGATGGGTACATAACAGACCAGACCCTGTGACAGGTACATAACAGACCAGACCCCGTGATGGGTACATAACAGACCAGACCCTGTGACAGGTACATAACAGACCAGACCCCGTGATGTGTACATAACAGAACAGACCCTGTGATGGGTACATAACAGATCAGACCATGTGATGGGTACATAACATACCCCCTGAGGGGTACATAACAGACCCTGTGAGGGGTACATAACAGATCAGACCTTGTGATGGGTACATAACATACCCCCTGAGGGGTACATAACAGACCCTGTGAGGGGTACATAACAGACCAGACCCTGTGATGGGTACATAACGTAACAGACCCTGTGATGGGTACATAACGGAACAGACCCTGTGATGGGTACATAACGGAACAGACCCTGTGATGGGTACATAACAGACCAGACCCTGTGATGGGTACATAACAGACCCTGTGAGGGTACATAACAGACCCTGTGGGGTACATAACATACCCCGTGAGGGTACATAACATACCCCGTGAGGGGTACATAACAGACCCCCTTGGGGTTACATAACAGACCCCGTGAGGGGTACATAACAGAACAGACCCTGTGAGGGTACATAACAGATCCCGTGGGGGTACATAACAGACCCCGTGAGGGGTACATAACAGACCCCGTCCTCACGTTGTATGAAGTGTTACTCACGTCATTGTCCATGTACTTCAACATACCCCGTGAGGGGTACATAACAGACCCCGTGGGGGGTACATAACAGACCCCGTGAGGATACATAACAGACCCCGTGAGGGTACATAACAGACCCTGTGAGGGGTACATAACAGACCCCGTGAGGGTACATAACATACCCCGTGAGGGTACATAACAGACCCTGTGAGGGTACATAACAGACCCTGTGAGGGTACAGACCCCGTGAGTGTACAGACCCTGTGAGTGTACAGACCCCGTGAGGGTACAGTTGTATGAAGTGTTACTCACATCTTTGTCCATGTACTTCAGCAGACCCCGTGAGGGGTAAATAACAGACCCCGTGAGGGTACATAACAGACCCCGTGAGGGGTACATAACAGACCCTGTGAGGGTACATAACAGACCCCGTGAGGGTACAGACCCCGTGAGGGTACAGTTGTATGAAGTGTTACTCACATCATTGTCCATGTACTTCAGCAGAGCGGAGTTACACACGCGGTGCACCTGGTCCTCGTCCTGCTCGTCATATCCCTGCAGCAACGTCTCCATGGCCACGCAGTCTTCACTCCCACTGTACCCTGGGAGGCTGCAGGAAAACAGCAAATTATATCATCAGACTACTGTCACAATTCATAGTCTGTAGCCCAAATTACAGTTATCGCTGAATAGTCGTTCGCTTCCACTGTATTTCTTACACCAGTTGGTTCCTTTTAAATCCAACAGTGGGAAAGCACCAATTCAGATGGACATTAGCCACGCAGTCAGATAGACATTAGCCACGCAGTCAGATAGACATTAGCCACGCAGTCAGATTGACATTAGCCACGCAGTCAGATTGACATTAGCCACGCAGTCAGATTGACATTAGCCACGCAGTCAGATAGACATTAGCCACGCAGTCAGATAAGACATTAGCCACGCAGTCAGATAAGACATTAGCCACGCAGTCAGATAAGACATTAGCCACGCAGTCAGATAAGACATTAGCCACGCAGTCAGATTGACATTAGCCACGCAGTCAGATAGACATTAGCCACGCAGTCAGATAGACATTAGCCACGCAGTCAGATAGACATTAGCCACGCAGTCAGATTGACATTAGCCACGCAGTCAGATAAGACATTAGCCACGCAGTCAGATAGACATTAGCCACGCAGTCAGATAGACATTAGCCACGCAGTCAGATAGACATTAGCCACGCAGTCAGATAGACATTAGCCACGCAGTCAGATAGACATTAGCCACGCAGTCAGATAGACATTAGCCACGCAGTCAGATTGACATTAGCCACGCAGTCAGATAGACATTAGCCACGCAGTCAGATAGACATTAGCCACGCAGTCAGATAGACATTAGCCACGCAGTCAGATTGACATTAGCCACGCAGTCAGATAGACATTAGCCACGCAGTCAGATAGACATTAGCCACGCAGTCAGATAGACATTAGCCACGCAGTCAGATAGACATTAGCCACGCAGTCAGATAGACATTAGCCACGCAGTCAGATAGACATTAGCCCCGCAGTCAGATAGACATTAGCCACGCAGTCAGATAGACATTAGCCACGCAGTCAGATAGACATTAGCCACGCAGTCAGATAGACATTAGCCACGCAGTCAGATAGACATTAGCCATGCAGTCAGATAGACATTAGCCACGCAGTCAGATAGACATTAGCCACGCAGTCAGATAGACATTAGCCACGCAGTCAGATAGACATTAGCCACGCAGTCAGATAGACATTAGCCACGCAGTCAGATAGACATTAGCCACGCAGTCAGATAGACATTAGCCACGCAGTCAGATAGACATTAGCCACGCAGTCAGATAGACATTAGCCACGCAGTCAGATAAGACATTAGCCACGCAGTCAGATAGACATTAGCCACTCAGTCAGATAGACATTAGCCACGCAGTCAGATAGACATTAGCCACGCAGTCAGATAGACATTAGCCACGCAGTCAGATAGACATTAGCCACGCAGTCAGATAGACATTAGCCACGCAGTCAGATAGACATTAGCCACTCAGTCAGATAGACATTAGCCACGCAGTCAGATAGACATTAGCCACGCAGTCAGATAGACATTAGCCACGCAGTCAGATAGACATTAGCCACGCAGTCAGATAGACATTAGCCACGCAGTCAGATAGACATTAGCCACTCAGTCAGATAGACATTAGCCACGCAGTCAGATAGACATTAGCCACGCAGTCAGATAGACATTAGCCACGCAGTCAGATAGACATTAGCCACGCAGTCAGATAAACATTAGCCACGCAGTCAGATAGACATTAGCCACGCAGTCAGATAAACATTAGCCACGCAGTCAGATAGACATTAGCCACTCAGTCAGATAGACATTAGCCACGCAGTCAGATAGACATTAGCCACGCAGTCAGATAGACATTAGCCACGCAGTCAGATAGACATTAGCCACGCAGTCAGATAGACATTAGCCACGCAGTCAGATAA
>NW_027258472.1:0-73114 GCF_045791955.1 Oncorhynchus clarkii lewisi
CGGTGTTATATAAATATTCATACACATAGCTCATATAAACAAAGACATTCCGTCGTAAGAACACATACACCCAGCCATAAGACTGACCCCCTCTTCCTTATATAAACACACATCTCATCTCCCTCTAACTGGCCGGTCCCAAGAGCAAAGAACTTTTGCTGTGCACCAATGGGGCCCGCTCTGGCTAGAGCAAGGCCCGCCTCCAACCCTCCGACCAGTCAAGAAGACCGAAACGACAAGACTCCACCTACTTTATTCTATGTATAAAAATGTATGTAACCATTGTATAGGCCTCTTTTTCACCTGGCTCCTTGCCGAGTTATGTGAACTAGGTCCGTGCACGTAAAACGGCGGGACAAGATATCTCTGACTCATTAAAACTGTCTTTCGTTACAACTGAAATCCACTCTGTCCAGCGTCCGTGATTTGGTCTCAACTCTCCAGTATTTGAACACTAACAGAATTGGTAGCAGAGTTTGGTTGTTCTTGAATTCGATCTATTATAAGTTAGTGTGAGAGGACGAGACTGATCACGGCTAAAAAATCAGACGGAAGAGTGACTTCCCCAGCCATTCATCTTGCCTCAGGAAATCTGATCGGAGCGCTCTATATAAAGGTGAGCAGAGCCCGTTATATCGAAATCTGCATATTGTATTATAGCCTAAACCAAATTTTGATCAGAAAGTACTGGGCGTGAGTATGAATCGGTGCCCAAATTTTTTACATAAGAACCTAAGACATTGATCGGGGAGATCTTGTTTTGCTCGTTTTTATTTTTTATTTGTATTTTTATTTTTTATCAATTGGCCTATTATTAGAAGTGTAGTATGTAAAAGCATGTAAAAGTTCCTATTAAATAAGTGCTTACTGTTTAATTGGTTTTGTTTAGAAGTGTAGTATGCACGTAAAAGTTCCTATTGAATAAGTTCTAAACTGTTTTAATTGGTTGTGTTTAGAGATTTAGTTAATTAATAGATCGACTGAATCTGCATGTAAAAGATCCTATTGAATGAGTTGTAAACTGTTTAATTGGTTATGTTAGAGGTGTAGTCGAATAGATATAGGATATGTAAGTTTGGCCTTCCACTAGACAGAGATCGGGAATGATGTGGCTATTGCACATCAAACAATAAACATAAGATGAACCAGAGTTGACATTCCATGATTTGGAGATGGGGGAAATTAAATTGAAAGAAACGTTTGTCGCGGAGTAGGTTGGGATACGTAACTGGGCTATTATGCACACGTGCTGGTAGACAAAGCCACCTTAGTATCGAATGGAATACTGATTTTCGTTTTTTTCATTCCTGTTGATATTGCCTAAAGTTTAAAATTATTCTGACAATTGCTATAGAATCGCTGAAATTTACTGATATAAGTTCATAAAGGAACTTACTGAATTGTTTCTAGAAAGTATTTAAATAAGCCGCCGAGCTTAGTACAGACTTTGTTTGACAGACGCTAAAAGCTACACACTGATTTTTGGGTTTTTCTATTCTATCCATATTTCCTAAAGATATATAATTATTCTGACAATTGCTATAGAATCGCTCGAATTTACTGATATAAGTTCATAAAGGAATTTACTGAATTGTTTACAGAAAGTATTTAAATAATTCACTGAACAACTCTTGGTTGTCTAGACATTCTATCTATATTTCCTAAAGAGCTAGAATTACTCTGAAAATTGTTATAGAACCGCATATATTCACTGATATATTGTTCCAAAAGGAAATCGCATAATCATTTATAGAAAATACCTAAACGAATCGCTGAACAAATCCAAATAAAATACCGGTGAAATACACACGTGGCGGGCGTCACATACTGATAACCCCCTTTGTCTCGACCAGGGACAGGCTACGCATACAACGATAGAAATAAACACCACATAGTAAGGATTGAATATACCTAAATAACGCAGTATACACATTATCAGACGAACTAGATAAAATGTCTGCAGCTACCACGCCCAAACTAAAATTCAATGAATATTTAGATCAGAGTATGATTGATAGAGCGGGAGGTAAAAAACAGTATGGGAAAGTGGAGAAAGTGTGGAAAGGATTACGGATAAGATGGACACAAGCAGGTTATTTTAGCGGAGGACCACCTACAGGGGGGAAACTCCAAGATATGCAGACAGAATTAGAGGACGCAGTAGAGCATGCAAAAGCGAGTGAGGCGGAGAGAAACAACATACACAGGTTCAAAAAAGTAGGTACAAGAGAGAGAGAGAGAGCAGAGGGGGAGCTCAAGATAGGTACATGGGCCATACAGGAGAGTAGGAGGGTGCTGCCCAAAAACACACCAGACATGATGGGCGTGGCCATTGTGGCGTCGGGGGATGTTAAAGCTCCGCCTGAGAACTTGCCCACGGCTCCCCCTGTGGCCGTTTCTCCCTCACTATATCCACAATTGACAATGGAGGCAGTTCAGCCCCCGCCATACTCAAAGGGACAAAATCACCGGAGCCCGTCACACAACCCATTCCTGCCCAGGGCACCTCCCACAATACAGGCTCCAGTTCTGAGAATAGACCAAGGGGAGTTAAAAGGGGAAATTACCCTGGGGATAACGGCTGGCCATATGGTATGTGAACAGTTCGAAACTGGGATTCCAGGAGCAGGAGACCTCCCCCAGGAACGGAGGCCGCAATGCTCCTCTGTGAACTCTCTCACCTCTGAAACCAGAGGACACCTACAAACAAGATTAGATTCAAACCACTTCTATCAGACGGATAGGGAGGACTGTCATCAGAACATGGACATCGAAAACGAAGAAGAAATTGACATGGTGCTCACCCCAGCTCCGATGGGAGCTCCAAACGTGACTAAGATGCAGGAGCTGCTGAAATCATCAATAGCTCGAGCTAAGGAACTCAGGGAGCTAATAGCTAACCAAGATAACAACAGAGAGGGAGCCTACCGTGTGGAAGGCATAATGAGAGGAACAGTAACCAAAGTTACCGAATCAATGGGGTCCGAAACACTCCGTCGGTCCTCCAGAATTGCTGATAGAAGAGAGCGAGAGCAGGAGATGGCAGGACAGTACCCCCTGCGACCGACACCAGGTGATGCACACACTGTGGAGTACCAGCCCTGGAAAATGACTGATTTAACAACACTGATGGGACAGATGCCTAGCCTACATGGAGGAGCTTCAGCGTGGCTACATCAACTGCAGACACTTACGTCAGGCCTGCAACTCTGCCTAGGAGACATGAAAGCACTTCTAGCAAGAGCCACCGACCACGGAACCATGGAGGCCCTCATGACAGCAGCTGACCTTGGATGGCGGGCCCCAACACTGCCCATAGACCACTTCCGTACCAGATTATGGGAAGTTCTACGGAGAGCATACCCTACAGAAAGAAACCATGCCACCTTATCCTCCTTTACAATCAACCCAGGTGAGCAACCTGCAGCATACCTGGACAGGGCTAAGACCACATGGAGATCGGTCCACGAAGAACCATTCGATCACACTGATACCACACTCAGCATGTGGAAGGAAATGGTGGTCAACGGGTGTCCCGGAGATGTTAAAACCAAACTCAGAGGAACGGTAGGGTTGTTTGCACTTCCTCTGACCCAATTCAACACTCATGTGCACCACCATGTGACCCAGCACAACAAGGAAAGAGGGGGTGCTGAGAGCCAGGTGCAGTCCCTCCAGGTACAACTCCTGAAACTCCAATTGAAGGAAGCACAACAAGGAGAAAAACCTAAGAAACAGATGGTGGCGGAAGAAACGAAGGAGACGGGCACCAAAACAGACATCTCTCAAATAGTGGCCCAGACTATCTCCCAGATGATTCAACAGCAGGCCGGTCCTCAACCAGCCAACCCGGGGCCTTGGTATCCCCCGCAACCACAATTTGCATACCAGCCGCAATGGATACCAGGCCATCCAAAAAGAGGGGTTTGTTTCAACTGTAGAACTCCAGGGCACTACTCACGAGAGTGTCCATACCCACTCACACCACAACAACGCCAGTGGAACTCTACGAGAGGTCCATATGGGAAGGAAAGGGGTGGAAATAGACCTCAACAGTACGAACATCAGCAACCAGGACCCACACCCATGCATCAGCAACCCGCATACAACCAACCGCAGTTCCAGGGAATGACTGGGAGCACCATCCCCTGGTCATAGAAATGCCAACCACCCACGGCAGAAGAAGGAAACAGCAACTCCCAGACGGTTCACATGTCACCCTTCAATCAGCCATCAACCCTCAACCAGCATCGGCCAAATTAGCTGAAATCATCGGATTGACGCAGGTCCTCATCAGAGGAAAAGGAAAGACTGAATATCTATACAGACTCAGCCCATGCCCATGAAGCAGGCCACACTGATGGACCCAGAACTTTTATGAGAAACACATGGCCCCACACACGAAGGCAAACTAAAGACCCTCCAAAAAGGCCTCGCACATCTGGTGGCACCCTCACATAAAAAATATGACTGACTTATTTTATGACGATGATTTATTTTGTGACGAATGCAATGGTTGTGACAGACACAACCCAAAGAAACCATATCAAACACCAATGGGCTCATACGTAATTCCTAATGCATGTTTTCAGGATATTAGGATAGACTACACCGACATGGGCCCCGAAAATTTATCTAAAGGCAAACTCTATCTCCTAGTCATAGTAGATAGGTTCTCCAAATGGGTAGAGGCAATACTAACAAAAGGGGAGGATGCTAGGTCAGTCTTTTAAGTGGCTACAAACCAAACTAATACCCAGGTATGGCATCCCAAGACAAATCAAATTTGACAAATGGCTCACATTTAACAAACACCTGAGACAGGTGGAAGAAAGATTTGGCATAACCCACAGATTTGGATCTGTGTACAGGCCCCAATCCCAAAATCTGGTGGAACGTCAAACCAAAAGCTAAGATAGCTTTGGGATAATGACTGGTAGAGTCATGCATGGTCCACCAAGGGAGGGAGGTCATATGCCCGCCCTTGATGTACAACAAATTGTAATGTCTAATTATGTGAAAAAACTGACGGTTCTCTCTGCAGCACTCTCTACCCAGGTTCACAAGGTCCAGGAGGGGGAGCTGCCGGGGGACACGCCACTACTGAAGGTAAAGGTTGGTGACGGGTTGAGGGTTACAGTCCACAAGAGAAAGTGGCTGGAACCCAGGTGGACTGGACCGTACGAAGTGAAGGAGGTTACTTCACACTCAGTCCAGGTCAAAGGTAAATCAGGCAACACCTTGGCACCGCCTTACACATTGCACCCCAGCCCCAATTCCTTCTAGAACACTGACTGAAGTCAGAGCTGATTTGAGCGGCCTAAATTCGATTCCAAATGAAGACACTCCTTCCTCAGGTGATGCGGCATCAAACTCCGCCTCCCCTGAGAAGGGAACCTCGCCCAGTTAGAGGGAAATTTCTCCCTCTCTGGGTGAGGCTGGGGATATCTGGTCCCTTATTTGTGATATTCATACTGATATTTGGAGTAACCCTAGGACTTTCACATGGTTAATTGAACAACTATTTCACCCTGCCACATCACATACACCAACCCCTACACATGTCCCTAACTCCTTTCCTGATATCACTCCCTCCAATCACTCCCGTCCCAAACGTAGCACTACACCTACAGACCCACCATGCAAATCAGACAAGGTTAGGAGCACCACCTTATGTATACCCACGATTGCAACCGCCACCTTTCTGCTATAGTTTTCACGTCTAATAGATGTGAAGAGGGGGATTTGTTATATAAATATTCATACACATAGCTCATATAAACAAAGACATTCCGTCGTAAGAACACATACACCCAGCCATAAGACTGACCCCCTCTTCCTTATATAAACACACATCTCATCTCCCTCTAACTGGCCGGTCCCAAGAGCAAAGAACTTTTGCTGTGCACCAATGGGGCCCGCTCTGGCTAGAGCAAGGCCCGCCTCCAACCCTCCGACCAGTCAAGAAGACCGAAACGACAAGACTCCACCTACTTTATTCTATGTATAAAAATGTATGTAACCATTGTATAGGCCTCTTTTTCACCTGGCTCCTTGCCGAGTTATGTGAACTAGGTCCGTGCACGTAAAACGGCGGGACAAGATATCTCTGACTCATTAAAACTGTCTTTCGTTACAACTGAAATCCACTCTGTCCAGCGTCCGTGATTTGGTCTCAACTCTCCAGTATTTGAACACTAACATCGGTAGATTGGGTGGGCTATTTACAGATGGGCAATGTACAGCTGCAGCGATCGGTTAGCTGCTCAGATAGCTGATGTTTAAAGTTAGCAGTGTTGCCAACTCCTCAGTAAGGAAAGTAGCTATTGGCTGTCCTAAAAGACGCTAGAAGTCGCTAAATGACATCATCACCTAATTTGCATAATTTGCCATGATCATGTAATATTGATGGAGAATACCTCTACCCTCTGTGTTCCTGCATAAACTCCACCACTCACACTATGATCCAACTAGTGATCAGTATGCACTACTACACCCTCTCTCACATGAACGCTAACATTACTGGTTTCAGTGGGAAAGTTATTGATGTCACTTGTTGAATACACTTCAATCAGTGTAGATGAAGGGGAGTAAAGAAACATTTTAAAACCTTGAGAGAATTGAGACATGGATTGTGTGTGTCATTCAGAGGGTGATTCGGCAAGACAACTGAGTTAATTGCCTTTGAACGGGGTATGGTAGTAGGTGCCAGGCGCACCGGGTTAAGTGTGTCAAGAACTGCAACACTGCTTTTTTTTTTTATGGTCAACCGTTTCCCATGTGTCTCAAGAATGGTCCACCACTCAAAGGACGTCCAGCCAACTTGACACATCATGGGCCAGCATCCTTGTGGAACGCTTAGGGCAGCTTGTAGAGTCCATGCCGAAATGAGGCTGTTCTGAGGGGAAAAGAGTGCTCAATATTAGGAAGATGTTCCTAATCTATTGTGCACTCAGTGTATGTAGTCCTACATGTTTTTAAATAGTACAGTATCACAAACCACAGTACAAAACCATATAAAGTGTGGGCCTGTAGTATCTGTAAATCAACTAAATGTTGTTTTTTATTTCCATATGCAGATAATAAAGCATAATTGTTCATGTAATATTCTAATATTAGCATTATACCTCTAGGAAGAGAAAATGGTCATAAAATCAAATAGATGAAAAGACGGAAACAAAAATGTTTTTGAACTACAACTTATTTTATTTAAAAAAAGTCAAATTCAGTGCAAAGTAATGTAGTGCATTGGTAATCCCTGTTGGGTGGCAAAGTGTCACAATAATCCTGTGGGGAGAGAAAACAAGAGAATACATTAAATTAATGGGTGTTAACTAATCAGGGTTCAACAAAGCACTTTAACACTTAGCCATCCCGGATCCAGGATCGTGAATACAGCCTCAAGCTCATTACCATAACGCAACGTTAACTATTCATGAAAATCGCAAATGAAATGAAATAAATATGCTAGCTCTCAAGCTTAGCCTTTTGTTAACAACACTGTCATCTCAGATTTTCAAAATATGCTTCTCAACCATAGGAAAACAATCATTTGTGTAACAGTAGCTAGCTAGCGTCGCATTTAGCGTTAGCATTAGCGTTAGCATTCAGCAGGCAACATTTTCACAAAAACCAGAAAAGCATTCAAATAAAATAATTTACCTTTGAAGAACTTCAGATGTTTTCAATGAGGAGACTCTGTTAGATAGCAAATGTTCAGTTTTTCCTGAAAGATTATTTGTTTAGGAGAAATCGCTCCGTTTGGATCGTGACGATCTAGGACAAGAAAACACGTTTGGAGAAAATAGGAATGATTTCATATACTCAATGCCCGTTAGGCTACCAAAAAAAATAAAAAATCCAGTCATCTTTTTTCCAAATTAACTCCGTAATATCGACTGAAACATGGCAAACATTAGAACCAATCCTCAAGGTGTTTTTCACATATATCTTCGATGATATATCGTTCGTGGAAGTGTGCTTTCTGTCCTGAATCCCAGGAGAAAATGCCCGCAACTGAAGATTACGCACCAATTTAGACAAAGGACACCGGGCGGACCCCTGGAAAATGTAGTCTCTTATGGCCAATCTTCCAATGATATGCCTACAAATACGTCACAATGCTGCAGACATCTTGAAGAAACGACAGAAAGCGCAGGCTCGTTCCTGGTGCATTCACAGCCATATAAGGAGACATTGGAAAACAGAGCTTCAGAAATTCTGCTCATTTCCTGTTTGAAGTTTCATCTTGGTTTCGCCTGTAGCATGAGTTCTGTGGCACTCACAGATAATATCTTTGCAGTTTTGGAAACGTTAGACTGTTTTCTTTCCAAAGCTGTCAATTATATGCATAGTAGAACATCTTTTCGTGACAAAATATTGCGCTTAAAACGGCACGTTTTTTTATCCAATAATGAAATAGAGCCCCCATAGACTCAACTGGTTAAGTCCTCAATTCCTTCAAAAGAGAGAGAGAAGGAGAAAGGAGTATGGTCCCTGCAGTAGGACTACATGCTGTCCATGAGGTTCTCCAAGTGGTACTCCAGGAGGCTGGAGAGCTCAGTGACCAGCGACTCTGGGTTAAAGTACCAGGCCAGCTGCTGGCCAAAGATGTCATCTAGCAGAGCCATCAGCCTGCCCTGAAGAGAACACCACACAACACATAGAAAATGGCTCTGAGTTTACTAGCTTATCAAGAGGAGAGAGACAATTAGAAATACTCCCCCTAAAATGGCATTGAAACCGGATTAACCATAAATAAGGAAGTAAAAAGGAAGTACACTAAGAATATGGACGTAAACAGGAAGTAACCTCTTGACTCTTACATTGAGCAGCAGCAGGTATCTGTCAGCCTCTGGCTCCATGTTGGCAGCAGTGGGCAGGAAGGAGTACAGGAGAGCGAACAGACGCTCCACGAACCCACCAGGGTGCTAAAGGAAACAAAGGAGGAGAAAAGAGGAGAGAATAGAAGAGAAGATGAATTTAAGTGAAACTGCTAATAGAGAGAGATCAAAACATGTACCAGTGAGATGCTACTTACCACCATCAGGGACTTCTGAGCTGTCATCATCCCAAACAGCACCAGCTCAAAGAGGACATCTATCATGTTCACATGATGGATCTAAAACAAGAAAACACGTTTGGAGACGATTTCATATAGATCAGCTGCTGTGATGTATAAAAGACATGCATGTGGAAGAACTCAGTGAAACTTGAAAGAGTTAATGAACTCACCTTTGCCTCAGCCAGCTCCGCCTCAATGTCATTCCACTTGGAGGGGTCACTCAGGTAGTCCACAAAATCGTTATAGGTACGGATGAACTTGGCCTCGTCCTATGACAAAGAAAAGAGCATCTTAGTGAACAGAACACATTTCCCCTCAGGGACGCTCTCTTTCCCTTGAAAGAGAATGAGTTAGTGAGTTATCATGTGGTTGGCCTGAACCAGTGCGCCCAGGAGGACCTTTCCCGCCACAAACAGATTGTTCCTGTTCAGGTTGGAACCAAGCAGGGTCTAGGGAAGAGTTAGGGTGAGACATCTTCCTCTAGGAGACAGAACAAGAAGTCACAGAGAGAAAAAGAAAAGTGGGTCCACTCACAGTGAAGGCCTGGCGCAGGGAGACGAGCCTCAGGGCGATGTCCTCCACTCTCTTGGTGGTAAGGTAGAGGCTGTGAAAGGGAGGGAATGGAGCATGTCAACCATTAGAGTCAATGGGGGATAACAGCATTATGACCACTATCCTTCAGCATCTGACAAGCCCAGACTACACAGACATTTAGAGGAACTCACTTTAGGCAGCAGGTCCTCCTCCCAGCCCTACGACAACAAAACAAGCATTCAAAATCAGTGACCAGTGCAATGACATAACAAACAATCGGTCAATGGAAGGATCTTAATGCTCCTAGTCAATAGTATGTGTGTGTAACGTCTGACCTCATAGCAGTTGTGGCCCTCAGGCTCTGGGTCAGTGAACTGCTGAGTGGTGGGCGTAGAGAAGGAGGCAGCCTCCGACCACGCTGAAGAGGAGAGAAGCCCGTACAGCCCCATGTGGAGAGTAGCGTGCACCACTGAAACATCAGTCTGCTGCTCAAACACACACAACACACCTGTTTACCACACACACGTTATTAGAAAACACACCAAATCTAATGCAAAAATGCCCAGTAATGTCTAGTCTATATACATAGGAAATCATTTGTTTACCTGGTAGCAGCCAAGCGTCACGTCCAGGGACGTCTCGTGGCGGAGGTGAGACGCATAGTGGGTCACCCTGCCAGCCACACGCTGACAGAGAGAGAATAAATGTTAAGGCCAAATGGAATTAGTGAAGAAATACTATTTCAGTAGTATTTACGTCTTACCTGGATCCAAGTGATGGACTGCTAGGGGATGCCCTCTGGACTAAGCCTGGCTGTCTCCTTGGAGATGGCCCACACCAGTTGAGTCTCCAGGCCTCTCACCTGACTCACGTGGTGCATCCTCACCACCACCTGCTGTTGAGATAAACAACAAAACAACATCAACAAAACCACTTCAGCAATTGCTGTGACACATTTCCATCAAGATCAAATGACTGACAATGTAGATTAGGATTAGGTAGTTACAAAGACACATACCTGGGATCCCTCACGCATGTAGGTGATGATGGGACTGATGAACTGGAAAGTTCTCCAAGCCTTAACCACCGGACCGGCATTGTTCTGCACATTACAATACATTCATGTTGGAAACAGTAAACATTGTAACCGTGATGTGACTGTGTGTGACTGCGTGTGTGTGGGGGTCTCTTACCCTGATCACAACAGGCCCACGGTACAGGGGGCTGAACCTAATCGGAATCAGTGGCCTCCTAAAGCAGAAAGCAGACAAGAGATTTGTTTCATGTTAAAGAGACACAACTTGAATATCTGGGATATTTTTCAAACATAAAACCCCAAACTTTCAGAAAATTGTACCTCAAGGATAGTCTGCACATCTGGCACATCCTCAAGGATGATAGAAGCATTCTGGACATCAAGGAGGACTGGCATCTGTGGAACATCTGGCACATCATCCAATGGCACATCCAACTGGACCTCATCCAGGACAGTTGTTTCTAAAATGAGGAACATTGGAATATAAAATAAACTATTGTTAGGACATAAAACGTATCATAATTGCTAATACTAGCTAGCTAGGCAGCAAAAGTCGATTGCTTAGCAACAGTTACTAAAGTTAATGTTAGCTTGCAAGCTAGCTAGCTACAACATTTCTAGCACAAGCATTTTTGCCAAGTCTGAATGATAGAAATACACAACATTTCGCAAATTATAATGACATTGTTAAATGTAGTAAAAGAAGAGTTATAAACTCCACATACCCTCTTCGAAGTCGCTGTCGCTGTCCACCTGTCGACGATCACGAACCCTGCAAAACAGAAAAAGACAAGAAAAACAAGCCACAAATGAATTTGAACAACCTGTCGACGCAGTAGGACACCGACGTCCACGCACTCTCTCCGCCAGTCTTGAAAAGCACCCAGGCATTTTCCAGTCGATTGTTCTCAGGTCTCAAAAATCAAACAAGTTTGTTGTCAGCAGCAAACGGAAGTTGTTGTTTTCGCACAGAAAACGTTCCATAGAACGTCGGTTAGATGTCTCTTGGCAAAACACGTTCGAAAATGATTGTTTACAAAATTGACAACTGTGTTGCCATAGAAATGAGTTTGGAATTCAATGATTCCCTTTAGAATACGTTAAAATTGCTTGTCATCATTCTAGTGACGTCGATGTGCTCCTTCGTAGCTCAGTTGATAGAGCATGACGTGTTGCAAACATTGCTAAGAAGATAGATAATGATTTCAGTGATTTTTGTGATAATGAGTTATCTGAAATTGAGATAAAACACTGTATTAAAAGCCTTAAAGACAATACGTCCCCTGGAAATGATGGGTTAATAAGCAAGTTTTATAAAGCATTCAATGATAAATTGATTCCTTTCATTCTTGCTATGTTTCACGAATCAATAGAAAATGGGGAATTACCGGCTTCAACATCTGCAGTGTTTTACACGAATACAAATTTAAATTTACTTTAAAAGCTACATGTCTACAGGGTGTCTACAGCATCTATGCTAAAGGGTGTCATGGATTGAATTGCAGATTTTAGGTATTCCAAAACAACCACAGGTTCTCTTGGAGGGGAATAGTAATTGAAAACAAAAATAAAAAATTATAAACACAAATAAGTTCTACGTGGCATAGGAAAATCCAAGTCCAGGCACTCATGTGGGTTTGAAAGTTAAAAAGCCAAAAGCTTAGCCGGGATGTTTGGCCGGCAGGGATGTTCTTCTCCCATCGCCAACTAGTGACCTCCTGTGGTGGGCGGGGTGCAATGCACGGACACAGTCGCCAGGTGTATGGTGTTTCCTCCGACACATTGGTGCTTCCAGGTTAAGCGGGCATTGTGTCAAGAAGCAGTGCGGCTTGGCTGGGTTGTGTTTTGGAGGACGCACGGCTCTCGAACTTCGCCTCTCCAGAGTCCTTACGGGAGTTGCAGCGATGGGAAAAGATTGTCACTATCAATTGAATACCACAAATTGGGGTAAAAATTACAAATGTAAATGAGTCCAGTTCAGTTTCCTTCCTTCTGTTTGGTGCCTAATGAAAACAACCCTACTTGATCACAATGGTCGGCCTGAGCCAAGCGCTGTGCAGATTCGCTAAGATTTGCATAATAACGAACGGTTAATACCCAGTTGTTATATTGTTGAGATGATTCGTAGATCAGGTAATGCGGTGCATTACTCAAACGACCCTCTTGCAAATTCTACCTAATGTATGTCATATTTTTTCTCAGGTTGCCATCAATTGAGTACCGTTTTTAATCACAGACAGCAGAAATTATTTGATATGGTACACGTTTAAGATGATATTAATATCTTTGTCCACAGGCATCATGGTCGCAATATCTTGAGAAACGTTGCCACCAATGGCGACTTTGCTAAAATGTGGGACAAATTCGCTCCGAGGAAAGAGAGAGAATCCTTGAGGGAGGTCATCTCAAAGGTTAACCTCAAAGAAAGTTAGATTCTCTCTAGATTATTAGAAGTGTGACAAATGAGCTGATATGGTTACAGAAATCCAATCCCACTGGGCACAGACATCAGTTCAATGTCTAGTTTTGATATCAAATTTGGGAACTCAACCAAAATGTGAAATCAACCAAAAATGTTGGTTAAAAGGTGGGTGAAAAAAATCCAATTGTGTTTTCTTTGGTGATTTTTTTGTGGTTGAAATGAGGTGGAAACAACGTTTATTCAACCAGTTTTGGCCCAATGGGATGAATTTAATATACTGTAAGATTATATCTTTCTGTCTTTTCTCTTTTTCAACAGGAATATCTGAATATTTCCCAACTTGACTATTATCCCCTCCAGTCACCAAACTCCAATATTTTAGTTCATTCTAAGAAATTTGACACTATCATCCAAACCCCCATGTATCTTTAAACTGCATTGACTCCTTGTTCATATGAATTAAAATTTCTGAAATGAGGCATTTCTGAAAAAAATATCTTACAAATACATTACTTATTGCATGTAACAAAGAGCACTGTTTCCACCCGGTTTCAAACCGGGGAACGTTCGCGTGTTAAGCGTACTGAATTTTACAGATATTCATTGCATGAATTAAAATTTAAAAAATTAGTCATTTATGGAAATAAGTCTCTTTTACAACTACGGTAATTATTGCATGTGAAAAAGATCACTGTTTCCACCCGGGGACCTTTCGCATGTTAAGCGAACGTCATAACCACTACACTACAGAAACTTCTGCAAGAACTATCAGCAAGGACTTAACCAAATTTTACAGATATTCATTGCATAAATTCAAATTTCCAAAGGAAGGCATTTTTGACAGTTAACCCACTGTTAACCCACTGTTCCTAGGCCGTCATTGAAAATAAGAATTTGTTCTTAACTGACTTGCCTAGTTAAATAAAAAGGTTAAAAAAATATATATATCATTTTAAATTTAGCACATATATTTTTGGTGCTCACCCTGCTCAGAAGAAGGGTCCAATTAGCCTTGAGTAAAGGTTATCTCACTGTGAAACAGGCAAATCAAGTGTGGAAAAATGTCTTAGCCCTGGGCTAAAGCCATTTGTGTCTCTTCCATTCCTACTCTTTTTCTATCACTCTACCTAGCCTCATCTCCCTGTCTTATTTACATTAGTGTGAGTACATGAGAGGGACTGACCTGAGCCGGTGGCAGCCTTTGGCAGGCTAAGGAACCTTATAGGCCGGGGCTGTTTGATCCTCGGCTTGGTAGGAAGGGGAGCAGGCCTGGGTGGGCTGTCACGCGACTTGACCGGGGTCCCAACATCCAAGTAGTCACGGAGCTCCGCTGGGGTGTTCATATCCACTCAGGCTTCCCAGAGAGCTGGTGGCTATTTCCCCCATGGACATGGCCGAGTCCAAACTTCTCCTGCCCATGGCCTTCACCTCATGTACCACCTTTGGCGTAGACCAGAAAAGAATGCTCCCATCATAGAAATACATATAGAACTAGTATATACATAAACTAATACACAGAGAGATCCTGTATTCTAGGATCGACTCTATCATGCTGTCAAAAAGAGTACCCTTTCTAACCCGTACCCCCGCACACCGACTCGGTACCGATACCCCCTGTATTTAGCCTCGTTATTGTTATGTCATTGTGTTACTTTAATTATTATACATTTTTACTTTAGTTTATTTGGTAAATATTTTCTTAACTCTTCTTGAACTGCACTGTTGGTTTCATGGTAAGGTCTACACTTGTTGTGTTCGGCACATGTGACAAATAAAAGTTTGATTTTAAGACATGGAAGAACTATCTGTTTTGGCAATTTAAAGGTCCAAGTATAATTCTGAACTGCAAATTTTCACATTTACAATAAATTCAAAGTCTATCCTACCTTCCAGGTCTCCTCCTTCAGGTGAGCCTCGATGTCCCTCACCTCCTCCATCAGGTCAATGGGTCCGTTGTTGTCAGCACAACCCTGGTCCGACTGGACTTTCAGGGCTTTGACTCCCCGCCTGCCCTTCTTCTTCTTGCCCCTCTTGGAGGGAGCTCCAGTGGGAGGGACGGGAACAGGCCACACGCTACTGCTGCTGAATTATTTATTTACCTGGATGGACTCCAGAGAGTGAGATCCAGGTCGAACTTTGGCTCCGTCCACCCCCACCACGTTCTTCAGTGGGGCCAGAGCTATGTGTTCAAGCCTTCGTGGCAAAGGCCTTGGTGGAGCTTTCGGCTGCGGAATGCACTGGATAGAGGGGACGAAGTGGTGCGCAAAGGTGCTGCCAACCCCGATGAGAGCAGTCCGGACATAATTCTCATGGATAGCACTTATCTTTCTTTGCTTTGCTTCCATGGCCTCTCTCTCAGCATCTGCAGAAGTCTGGCATCACTGATGAAGGCACGATGGCCCTCTGGGATTGGGTAGCTCTCCTGATAGCCCTGGATCACAATGGTACAGTATGAAATGTATAGCAGAAGTGAAGTAGGCAAAATAGTTTCTACAGTGTGTCATAAAAAACTTTTAAGCTAAAGATTTTATGGATGTAGGCCTACTGTATGTCTATGAAACCACAAAATAAACAGTGATATTTTTGGAAAAACGTTTGGAAAACTGATGAGCCTTACAAAACTTGAAAACTTGTCCTGGTCATCCTGTTGGTTTAAAGCCATGTTTTGCTTCCTCAAGTTTCGATGACGCTCTTCATCTGTGAGTTCTCCTTCTGGAGTTTGTCAAACTCCCTCGATAAGCCATTGATGATAAATATTAACACTCTCAAAATAAGAACTTAACCTATCTCTGTGAGAGATCTATCATGAAATGAGTGGAAATTAAATTTTGCTTGTCAGATGGAACCAGCAATGATATCATGGCAAGGCTTCCGTTACATTGTGATGTCATAATGGGGTCTGTTGACAGTGCTGAGCACATCAGCACATGGTGAACATTAATGAAAGCTTTTTGATTCCCATATAAAATCATAAATGTGGTGAATTTGTAAATACTATATATATATATATATAAACTCAGCAAAAAAAATAAAACGTCCCTTTTTTAGGACCCTGTCTTTCAAAGATAATTCATAAAAATCCAAGTAACTTCACAGATCTTCATTGTAAAGGGTTTATTAAACACTGTTTCCCATGTTTCCCACGCACAATCCCTACATCAGTGCTCAGACTTTCCGCAATAAGCTGAGAGGCTGAACTGAGGGCTTGTAGGCCTGTTGTAATGCAGGTCCTCATTAGACATCACCGGCAACAGCGTCGCCTATTGGCACAAACCCACCATCGCTGGACCAGACAGGACTGCCAAAAAGTGCTCTTCACTGACGAGTCGCGATTTTGTCTCACCAAGGGTGATGCTCGGATTTACGTTTATCGTTGAAGGAATGAGCATTACACCGAGGCCTGTACTCTGAAGCGAGATCGATTTGGAGGTGGAGGGTCCGTCATGGTCTGGCGCAGTGTGTCACAGCATCATCGGACTAAGCTTGTTGTCATTGCAGGCAGTCTCAACGCTGTGTATTACAGGGAAGACATCCTCCTCCCTCATGTGGTACCCTGCCTGCAGGCTCATCCTGACATGACCCTCCAGCATGACAATGACACCTGCCATACTGCTCGTTCTGTGCATGATTTCCTGCAAGACAGGAATATCAGTGTTCTGCCATGGTCAGTGAAGAGCCTAGATCTCAATCCCATTGAGCACATCTGGGACCTGTTGGATTGGAGGGTGAGAGCTAGGGCCATTCCCCCCAGAAATGTCTGAGTACTTGCAGGTGCCTTGGTGGAAGAGTGGGGTAATTGTCTGTGAGTATAACAGAACTGATATTGCAGGCGAAACCCTGAGGAAAATCAAAACAGGAAGTGGCTTCTATTTTGAAAACTCCATGTTCCATAGCCTCCCTTTGCTCCATTTAAAGGGATATCAACCAGATTCCTTTTCCTATCGCTTCCTCAAGGTGTCAACAGTCTTCAGACATAGTTTCAGGCTTTTATTTTGAAAAATGAGCCAGAAAGATAACATTGCGGCAAGTGGTCACATGAGTTTTGCTCGCGCAACAGAGTTTGGACAGCTATTGCTTTTCCCTCTCCTACTGTGAAAGACATTTGCAGTTGATATATTACCGATTATATATTTTAAAAACAACCTGAGGATTGATTATAAAAAACGTTTGACATGTTTCTGTGGACATTATGGAAACTATTTGGAATTTGTGTTGTCGTGACCGCTCTTTCCTGTGGATTTCTGAACATAACGCACCAAACAAACTAAAGGTATTTTGGATATAAAAATAACCGAGCTACTTGATGCTAAGTGTACTTAATGTTTTGTCGAGCGATCGATAAACTTACACAAACGCTTGGATTGCTTTCGCTGTAAAGCATAATGTCACGCCCTGACCTTAGTATTCTTTGTTTTCTTTATTATTTTGGTTAGGTCAGGGTGTGACATGGGTGATATGTGTGTTTTTGTCTTATTCTAGGGTGTTTGTACTGTCTAGGGGTTTTTGTAGATTTATGGGGTTGTTTTCATCTAGGTGTTTATGTTGGTCTATGGTTGCCTAGATTGGTTCTCAATTAGAGGCAGGTGTTTATCGTTGTCTCTGATTGGGAACCATATTTAGGCAGCCATCTTCTTTGGGTATTTCGTGGGTTATTGTCTATGTTATGTTGCACGTTAGCACATTGTTTATATAGCGGTCACGGTCATTTTGTTGTTTATGTGTTCTTCATTTAATAAAGAAGAATGTATTCTAACCACGCTGCGCTTTGGTCTACTCCATACGACGATCGTGACACAATTTCAAAAACTGACAGGTGGATTAACAAAAGGCTAAGCTGTGTTATCCTATATTGCACTTGTGATTTCATGAATATAAATATTTTTAGTAATATTTATTGAATGTAGCGCTATGCTATTCAGCGTTTGTTGATGACACTTTTCCCGTTAACGGGATTGCAGCCATAACAAGTTAATCCCTTCTCTTAACATGTTTGGCCCCAAAACATAATCAAGCAGCTGACCAATTACGCAAGACTTTAGTTCTAAGTTAACTGAGATTAATCAACAACTGGATACATTTCTTTATTTCTAAAGTGAAACTATCCTCCGCATTGGAGTATCTCTACAAGTACAAGTTTAACCAGTATTTCAGTTGTTTTACCGTCCCATGAAGAAGTGTGGCAGGCCTGTGAGGAAGGATCCTACAGCCATGAGGAAACAGCCCATAGCAATGAGCCTGGGCCGGTGCAGCTTCGCCCCAAAATGGCTGACCACAGCCAGGAACAGCAGGTTACCTGCAAGAAACCACAACACTACAGTAGTCAGGAATCACAAATTATAAACACAGTTTTTTTTCAACTAAAAATGGCATATCAGTTTGGATACTAGACTGCAACAAAAGAGCATCAAATAAAACAATGTTAGGGGTTTGACAGTAGAGTCATGGACAAAAGACAGTCAATCAATTAATAGGAACAACTATAAAACTGGACAGTATTGAGAGCAGACTCTGAGCCACAAAAAAAATGGATCATACTGTAGTCTGTATCTGGTTTTTACTACATTAATTCTCAAGAAACTCAATGTTATTGTTGATACCCATCTCAAAGCTGCCGTCTATGAGTCCGATGAGAGAGCTGGACAGGTCAAAGTGTCTGAGTGATGGCACTCTTCATGTAGGTCCTTGACAGAGCTTTGGTGAAGGAGGCGAACGACAGGGCCACGATGAACTGCTGACAAACACAAGAGAGAGAACATTAGTGTGTGTTTGGCGGTGTGTATGTGCATGCGTGGATGCGTGTGCAGACAGAGTACATGTGTAGCTGAGGTGGCCTGCAATAGTAAAAAGAACGGACACAAGTTTACGTCTGCAAAGTTCTGGCACTTTCTTTATTCTGAAGAACGTTTTATCTCTCTTGTTCAATTGTCTATTTTCTTGTTAGTACTTTGAAAATATTCACATCAAACAAGTGAACACTTTTAATTACACAACATAATTGAAATTTACCTAAAGCAGAATTAAAAAATGTTCCACAAATAACCCTGCCTTAGTGTACGGTTTCACATGAAAACCACAATGTATTCCACATTCATACAATAGAATCACATATATATGAAACCATAAATAACTGAATGTTTCTCTATATACCGCTATAGAAAAGTGACAACAATACATTCAGCTTTAAGATAGTGGCACCTCCAGAAAATCGTCTCTCTCTCACTGTATGCACTAAAAGTCCACCAGACTGAGCGTGCTCGGCCAGTTTACCAGCTAGTGAGCACAATTTTACACAAAACAACCAATAACATCTAAAACCAACTCAGAAATCCCTAACAAATGGATTCTTGATAAAAAAATATCCTAGACAAAATCCAGTACAAGTCAGCTACTCAGTAAACATAGTCTCTGTGCCTCGTAATTATTATTTTTTTTTTACCTCAGCTAGCATCAAGCTAACATATACTCTCACTCAATGTAAATCACCTTCTTCTCTCACTCAGTTCGACACAAAGCCAAAACAAAACCTTTCCTAACGTGATAATATCTTGACAAATTTGTTAAATAGCATGTTATTACATATTGTGTATATATTTGAACATTTTGAAGTGCTGTTACATACCTGTAATAGTAAGAACAGACACAGTTTACCTCTGTAAAGTTCTGGTCCTTATTCTGCAGAATGGTGAGCGCTTGGCCTGAACTTGCTGTTTCTCCTGCTACAACAGTACAACACCGCCATCTATTGGCCTGATGGACTGCTGACGCTAAAGTATGTAGAAAATACCATTTAGATTCATTAAGACAAATAAATAAACAATTTGGGGGGGAATAAATAATAAATGTGTCTGTTTTTAGTGACTTTGTGCATGTGTAATGGGTTGAAAACAATCGTACATGTGCATTTTAAAACCTTACTAAGAACCTTGAGTGTGGAACTGCAGGGCTTTGACGCAAAAAACACATGAATTTCACATGTGAACACGGGAAGTGTTCCAAAAACATGTTTTCATGTAATCTTATGTGAAGATAATGTGATAACATGTAAAGCAACATGTGATTACATTAAACTACACATGTGAAAATGTGATTACGTTGTGTTCCAAAATGAAATTTGTGCTCACATAAAATGTAAGTTGGAATCGTGGTTTTTCTGTAAGGGCAGGAATATAAGACGCATTTTGATGTTATGTTTGATGTTACATGATCTTGAAAATGCTATGTTCTTTGAAGTTCTTCCATGGTCCTTTCCATGTATTTTCCATTCTACTTTCCCTCAGTCCTTTTCACTTTCCTTGGCAAAACAAGCTCTGTCCCCGTCAAGACTTATTCAGCTTCTGATGGATTTTAAACCATTCAACAATATTGTTTTATAATGAAGAGTAGACCCAACTAAACACCCTGGATTCTTTACACACACATTGAAAGGCAAAAATCTCAAATTTGGACTCATCAGACCAAAGGATAGATTTCCACCAGTCTAACGGTCCATTGCTCATGTTTCTTGGCCCAAACAAGTCTCTTATTATTATTATTGGTGTCCGTCCTTTAGTAGTGGTTTCAATGGAGCAATTCGACCATGAAGGCCTGATTCATGCAGTCTCCTCTGAACAGTGCATGTTGAGATGTGTGTGTTTCTTGAACTCTGTGAAGAATTTATTTGGGCTCCAATCTGAGGTGCTGTTATTAACTCTACTGAACTTATCCTCTGCAGCAAAGGTAACTCTGGGTCTTCCTCATGAGAGCTAGTTTCATCATAGCGCTTCATGGTTTTTGCGACTTCACTAGAAGAAACTTTCAAAGTTCTTGAATATTTCCATTTTGACTGACATTCATGTCTTAAGTAACGATGGACTTGTTTCTCTTTGCTTATTTGAGCTGTTCTTGGCATAATATGGACTTGGTCTTTTACCAAATAGGGCTGGCTATCTTCTGTACACCATCCCTACCTTGTCACAAAACAACCTATTGGTTGTTTCCAGGTATTCCAGGTGACTACCTCATGAAAAGGTTTGAGAGAATGCCAAGAGTGTGCAAAGTGGTCAAGGAAAAGGATGGCTACTTTTTTGCTTACATGCTTACAATTGTGCTATTTCATAGTTCATGTCTTCACTATTATTCTAAAATTAAAAAAATAAAATAAAATAAAGAAAAACCCTTAAATGAGTAGGTGTGTCCAGACTTTTGACAGGTACTGTATATATTGTGGTATTGCAAATATGGTACAATCCAGGGGTGCAAAGATCTTGGAGATTTACCCAGAAAGACTCACAGCTTTAATCTCTGCCAAAGGTGATTCTAACATGTATTGTGAATACTTATGTAAATGAGATATTTCTGTATTTCATTTCCAATACATTTGAGAAAAAATTTAAACATATTTTCACTTTGTCATTATGGGGTATTGTCTGTAGCTGGGTGAGATGATAAAAAAAAACTATCATTTAATCCATTTGGAATTCAGGTTCTAAGATAACAAAATTAGGAATAAGTTAAGGGGTATGAACACTTTCTGAAGGCACTGTATATCTGCAAGAACGTGGTAAATGAGCGACTCTTTAAAAGGGGGATATTTATACATTGCCTTGTTTAAAATAATAATAATAATAGCTATCATGCTATAATCGGCATAGTTTCTCAGACCAAATCTTCATTCTGGTATAAACAAAGCAATCTGATCATACTCCAGTAAAATACACGCTACAAGGAATGCTAAAAAAATTGCTTCTTCAAAGCACATATACATTGTCCAATCAACATCCACACATTGATTTCATTCTTCGGGTCTTTATTCAAACACAAACACACTTGGAATAAAATGTTCTTTCAGTGTCTTGTTGCAGGTTGTGCAATGTTCAAAAGTGTGAGAGATAAGCATCAATGTGTGTGGGGTCAAGTTTGGACGGTCGTACATATGCAAATAGCCGAGATTGTATATTTCAGGACCATGGACAGCAGTGATATCGGCATAGCGATATCTGTCTTTCAGAGCCACATGACAGTAGACAGCGCCCATCTCATGTGAAGTTGGCACTGGGGAAATTCCATGTAATGAGAAACGAGGTCTAGGAGGCAAAAAGACTGAAGGAGAAGACACCCATAGGAACTCTATGCTAAACTGTTCTGCCACATTATTTTCAAATGTTACATCTTTCAATTTGTAAATAATAGGGAATACATCTGCAAATAATTGAAACTGACTTATCAAACTACTCTGTACAGCTTTAGTGTGTCTGTGCAGTATTTATTTTATTTAACCTTTATTTAACCAGGAAGGGCTCATTGAGATTTAAAATATATTTTTCAAGAGCGTCCTGGCCAAGATAGGCAGCACCAAGTCATTACAACATGAAAAACTACTAAGTAATCTAGTAAAAACCATAGAATTCACAAGAGTATAACAAAATCAAAAACAGCCAATTAAAAACATTGACAGGTCAGGGAATAAGTCTCAAGATCATTCATCAGTGATTTAAAAATACCAATCGGGACAAGTTCTTCCAGTTTAAAAGTATTTTATAAGGCGTTCCAAGACGATGGCGCAGAGTACATAAAAGCCCTTTTACCAAATTCAGTTTGGACATTTGGAACAGTTAGCAGGATAAAGTCCAGCGAACGAAGAGAGTACCCACCAAATTTCTGAACAATAAAAATGCCCAGATAAAAAGGTAGTATACCCAAAATGGCTTTGTAAATTAAAGTATACCAGTGACTGAGCCTACGAGTTACTAGAGAAGGCCAGCCAACCCTGGTATACAAAGTGCAGTGGTGCGTAAGGGTTTTGCAGTTTAAAATAAATCTTCAATTTTTTTGTAAGTTGTTGAATATGCAATTTAAAAGAGAGGCCGTCATCAATTAAAATTACAAGATATTTATACGAGGTTACAACCTCAATCTCCTTGCCCTGACAGGTAGTAATAGGTGAAAGGTTCAGAGGTCTATTTCTTGCTTTAGAAAACACCATTCATTTAGTTTTGTCAGTATTGAGGATAAGCTTCAATTGACACAAGATATGGTGAACAGTATAAAAAGCAGTTTGCAAGTTCTGTAAGAGACGAGGCACAACAGTAAATAACAGTATCATCAGCATAAAAATGAAGTTGCGCATTTTGGACATTTTTGTCTAAATCATTTATATAAATAGTGAATAAGAGAGGACAAAGTACAGAGCCTTGTGACACACCATTAAAGACAGACAATTTAACATCAGCACAACAGTAAATAACAGTATCATCAGCATAAAAATGAAGTTGCGCATTTTGGACATATCTTGTAATTTATGTCTGTTAAATTGTCTGTCTTTAATGGTGTGTCCCTAGGCTCTGTACTTTGTCCTCTCTTATTCACTATTTATATAAATGATTTAGACAAAAATGTCCAAAATGCGCAACTTCATTTTTATGCTGATGATACTGTTATTTACTGTTGTGCCTCGTCTCTTACAGAACTTGCAAACTGCTTTTTATACTGTTCACCATATCTTGTGTATAAGATAAGCCCATCAAATTGAGTGCACTGAGTTCGATCAGACAGATAGTTAGCAAACCATGCAACTGCATGCTCTGAAAGACCTACACTCGACAATCTCTGCCTTGGTATAGCATGATCAACTGTATCCAAAGCCTTAGAGAGATCAATAAAAAGTGAGACACAGTACTGCTTTTTGTCAAGGGCTTCTGTGATATCATTTACAACCTTCTTGGCTGCTGTAATTGTGCTATGCTTCTTCCTGAAGCCCGATTGGTACATTAATAAAATAGAGTTAGTAAATAAAAACTATTTTAGCTGTTCACTCACAAGGGTTTCAAGTATTTTCACCAGGGGTGACAGCTTTGAGATTGGCCTATAATTATTTAAAAGAGTTGGATCTCCCCCTTTTAAAAGTGGTAGGACAAATGGGCGTTTAGCTTCCCCAGTGGCCCTGCATCTCTTCCCAGCCTGTCAAGAGTGACCAAATGGGGGTATAGCTTCCCGAGGGGCTCTGCATCTCTTCCCAGCCTGTCAAGAGTGGCCTGAAGGGTGTTTAGCTTCCCCAGTGGCCCTGCATCTCTTCCCAGCCTGTCAAGAGTGGCCTGAAGGGTGTTTAGCTTCCCCAGGGGCTCTGCATGTGTGGAGAAGATATTCTCCAGCCACCATCGCATGAGCCTGAAGCCCCAGACTGGCCAAACTCGTCGTTCTTTTTCATTTAATTTGTATTTAAGTCACAGGCTATAGGCCATATGCGCAGTTTATAGACTACAATGACTTAATAGAACAAAATGTTGTTTAAAATGGTAGGACAAATGCTGATTTCCAGATCTTTGGAATTTCATTACATTCCAGGGTTAGATTGAACAGATATGTAAGTGGTTCAGCTATGAAATCAGCTGCCAGATTTAAAAAGCAGGGATCCAAAAGATCCAAAAGAGAGAACCTGCAGGCTCTCTCTGATCTAAGGATTTCAGGGCATTATGTACCACCTGCACTGAGAATGGCAAAAAGCTCAAAGTTTGACCAGCTCTCACTGGTTCATCCACACAGGGTTGAACAGAGACAGAGGACACTGAATCAAACAGCCTACCAGATGATACAAAGTAACTCATTGAAACAATTCAGCATTTCAGTTTTGTCATATTCAGCAACAGAGTCCTTCAAAACACATGACGGTAATTCATTTTTTTTATTTTTTATTTCACCTTTATTTAACCAGGTAGGCTAGTTGAGAACAAGTTCTCATTTGCAACTGCGACCTGGCCAAGATAAGGCATAGCAGTGTGAACAGACAACACAGAGTTACACATGGAGTAAACAATTAACAAGTCAATAACACAGTAGAAAAAAGGGGAGTCTATATACATTGTGTGGAAAAGGCATGAGAAGGTAGGCGACTAATTACAACTATGCAGATTAACACTGGAGTGATAAATGATCAGATGGTTATGTACAGGTAGAGATATTGGTGTGCAAAAGAGCAGAAAAATAAATAAATAAAAACAGTATGGGGATGAGGTAGGTGAAAATGGGTGGGCTATTTACCAATAGACTACAGTGCCTTGCGAAAGTATTCGGCCCCCTTGAACTTTGCGACCTTTTGCCACATTTCAGGCTTCAAACATAAAGATATAAAACTGTATTTTTTTGTGAAGAATCAACAACAAGTGGGACACAATCATGAAGTGGAACGACATTTATTGGATATTTCAAACTTTTTTAACAAATCAAAAACTGAAAAATTGGGCGTGCAAAATTATTCAGCCCCTTTACTTTCAGTGCAGCAAACTCTCTCCAGAAGTTCAGTGAGGATCTCTGAATGATCCAATGTTGACCTAAATGACTAATGATGATAAATACAATCCACCTGTGTGTAATCAAGTCTCCGTATAAATGCACCTGCACTGTGATAGTCTCAGAGGTCCGTTAAAAGCGCAGAGAGCATCATGAAGAACAAGGAACACACCAGGCAGGTCCGAGATACTGTTGTGAAGAAGTTTAAAGCCGAATTTGGATACAAAAAGATTTCCCAAGGAGCACTGTGCAAGCGATAATATTGAAATGGAAGGAGTATCAGACCACTGCAAATCTACCAAGACCTGGCCGTCCCTCTAAACTTTGAGCTCATACAAGAAGACTGATCAGAGATGCAGCCAAGAGGCCCATGATCACTCTGGATGAACTGCAGAGATCTACAGCTGAGGTGGGAGACTCTGTCCATAGGACAACAATCAGTCGTATATTGCACAAATCTGGCCTTTATGGAAGAGTGGCAAGAAGAAAGCCATTTCTTAAAGATATCCATAAAAAGTGTTGTTTAAAGTTTGCCACAAGCCACCTGGGAGACACACCAAACATGTGGAAGAAGGTGCTCTGGTCAGATGAAACCAAAATTGAACTTTTTGGCAACAATGCAAAACGTTATGTTTGGCGTAAAAGCAACACAGCTGAACACACCATCCCCACTGTCAAACATGGTGGTGGCAGCATCATGGTTTGGGCCTGCTTTTCTTCAGCAGGGACAGGGAAGATGGTTAAAATTGATGGGAAGATGGATGGAGCCAAATACAGGACCATTCTGGAAGAAAACCTGATGGAGTCTGCAAAAGACCTGAGACTGGGACGGAGATTTGTCTTCCAACAAGACAATGATCCAAAACATAAAGCAAAATCTACAATGGAATGGTTCAAAAATAAACATATCCAGGTGTTAGAATGACCAAGTCAAAGTCCAGACCTGAATCCAATCGAGAATCTGTGGAAAGAACTGAAAACTGCTGTTCACAAATGCTCTCCATCCAACCTCACTGAGCTCTAGCTGTTTTGGAAGGAGGAATGGGAAAAAATTTCAGTCTCTCGATGTGCAAAACTGATAGAGACATACCCCAAGCGACTTACAGCTGTAATCGCAGCAAAAGGTGGCGCTACAAAGTATTAACTTAAGGGGGCTGAATAATTTTGCACGCCCAATTTTTCAGTTTTTGATTTGTTAAAAAAGTTTGAAATATCCAATAAATGTCGTTCCACTTCATGATTGTGTCCCACTTGTTGTTGATTCTTCACAAAAAAATACAGTTTTATATCTTTATGTTTGAAGCCTGAAATGTGGCAAAAGGTCGCAAAGTTCAAGGGGGCCGAATACTTTCGCAAGGCACTGTATTTTACATCATTTCCCATCAATTCCCATTATTAAAGTGGCTGGAGTTGAGTAAGTGTGTTGGCAGCAGCCATTCAGTGTTAGTGATGGCTGTTTAACAGTCTGATGGCCTTGAGATAGAAGCTGTTTTTCAGTCTCTCGGTCCCAGCTTTGATGCACCTGTACTGACCTCGCCTTCTGGATGATTTTTGCCCCCGGTGATGCGTTGTGCAGACCTCACTACCCTCTGGAGAGCCTTACGGTTGTGGGCGGAGCAGTTGCCGTACCAGGCGGTGATACAGCCCGCCAGGATGCTCTCAATTGTGCATCTGTAGAAGTTTGTGAGTGCTTTTGGTGACAAGCCGAATTTCTTCAGCCTCCTGAGGTTGAAGAGGCGCTGCTGCGCCTTCTTCACGATGCTGTCTGTGTGAGTGGACCAATTCAGTTTGTCTGTGATGTGTATGCCGAGGAACTTAAAACTTACTACCCTCTCCACTACTGTTCCATCGATGTGGATAGGGGGGTGTTCCCTCTGCTCTTTCCTGAAGTCCACAATCATCTCCTTAGTTTTGTTGACGTTGAGTGTGAGGTTATTTTCCTGACACCACACTCCGAGGGCCCTCACCTCCTCCCTGTAGGCCGTCTCGTCGTTGTTGGTAATCAAGCCTACCACTGTTGTGTCGTCCGCAAACTTGATGATTGAGTTGGAGGCGTGCGTGGCCACGCAGTCGTGGGTGAACAGGGAGTACAGGAGAGGGCTCAGAACGCACCCTTGTGGGGCCCCAGTGTTGAGGATCAGCGGGGTGGAGATGTTGTTGCCTACCCTCACCACCTGGGGGCGGCCCGTCAGGAAGTCCAGTACCCAGTTGCACAGGGCGGGGTCGAGACCCAGGGTCTCGAGCTTGATGACGAGCTTGGAGGGTACTATGGTGTTGAATGCCGAGCTGTAGTCGATGAACAGCATTCTCACATAGGTATTCCTCTTGTCCAGATTGGTTAGGGCAGTGTGCAGTGTGGTTGAGATTGCATCGTCTGGAGAGGAGGAGAGTCCGCATGTTTTAGTTGCAGGCCGTGTCAGTGGCACTGTATTGTCCTCAAAGCGGGCAAAAAAGTGATTTAGTCTGCCTGGGAGCAAGACATCCTGGTCCGTGACTGGGCAGGTTTTCTTCTTGTAGTCCGTGATTGACTGTAGACCCTGCCACATACCTCTTGTGTCTGAGCCGTTGAATTGAGATTCTACTTTGTCTCTGTACTGACGCTTAGCTTGTTTGATAGCCTTGCGGAGGGAATAGCTGCACTGTTTGTATTCGGTCATGTTACCAGTCACCTTGCCCTGATTAAAAGCAGTGGTTCGCGCTTTCAGTTTCACGCGAATGCTGCCATCAATCCACGTTTTCTGGTTAGGGAATGTTTTAATCGTTGCTATGGGAACGACATCTTCAACGCATGTTCTAATGAACTCGCACACCGAATCAGCGTATTCGTCAATGTTGTTATCTGACGCAATACGAAACATATCCCAGTCCACGTGATGGAAGCAGTCTTGGAGTGTGGAATCAGCTTGGTCGGACCAGCGTTGGACAGACCTCAGCGTGGGAGCTTCTTGTTTTAGTTTCTGTCTGTAGGCAGGGATCAGCAAAATAGAGTCATGGTCAGCTTTTCCGAAAGGAGGGCGGGGCAGGGCCTTATATGCGTCGCGGAAGTTAGAATAACAATGATCCAAGGTTTTTCCAGTTCTGGTTGCGCAATCGATATGCTGATACAATTTAGGGAGTCTTGTTTTCAGACTAGCCTTGTTAAAATCCCCAGCTATAATGAATGCAGCCTCAGGATGTATGGATTCCAGTTTGCAAAGAGTCAAATAAAGTTTGTTCAGAGCCATCGATGTGTCTGCTTGGGGGGGAATATATACGGCTGTGATTATAATCGAAGAGAATTCTCTTGGTAGATAATGCGGTCGACATTTGATTGTGAGGAATTCTAAATCAGGTGAACAGAAGGATTTGAGTTCCTGTATGTTTATGTGATCACACCACGTCTCGTTAGCCATAAGGCATACGCCCCAGCCCCTCTTCTAACCAGAAAGATGTTTGTTTCTGTCGGCGCAATGCGTGGAGAAACCCGCTGGCTGCACCGCCTCCGATAGCGTCTCTCCAGTGAGCCATGTTTCCGTGAAGCAAAGAACGTTACAGTCTCTGATGTCCCTCTGGAATGCTACCCTTGCTCGGATTTCATCAACCTTGTTGTCAAGAGACTGGACATTGGCGAGAAGAATGCTAGGGAGTGGTGCGCGATGTGCCCGTCTCCGGAGTCTGACCAGAAGACCGCCTCGTTTCCCTCTTTTACGGAGTCGTTTTTTTGGGTCGCCGGCTGGGATCCATTCCATTGTCCTGGTTGAAAGGCAGAACACAGAATCCGCTTCGCGAAAATCATATTCTTGGTTGTACTGATGGTGAGTTGACGCTGATCTTATATTCAGTAGTTCTTCTCGACTGTATGTAATGAAACCTAAGATGACCTGGGGTACTAATGTAAGAAATAACACGTAAAAAAACAAAAAACTGCATAGTTTCTTAGGAACACGAAGCGAGGCGGCCATCTCTGTCGGCGCCATGGCAACCCAAGTAGAAATCCGAAATGGATGATGTTGAGAGACAGATGGGAGGGGTTGAGTGGAGCTGAAGGGTGGGACTAATAACAAGATAAACAATGTAAAGCATACGGGATCTGTAGAATGTATATAGGTTCGGAGCTTTTGTGAAATAGCATAGTTACAAATAGAAATCAAACTGGATGGACATCAGAAATAGAGGAAGGACTACGAACAAACAAGAGAGAACTATTGTAAAGTAGACTGTGTCTGTAGAGAATGTATAAGATGTATGGATTGAAGGTAGAAGCAGAAGTGTTTATTAGTTTACTCCAATTGGGGGATCGGTATATAAAGGTATATTCTTTAAAAAAGTATGTATGTCTATATAGGTATGTGTATGTATATATGTGTATATATATGCATGCGTGTATGGATGTATATATTTACCAAAAAAATATGGGGGATTGGAAATGATGCAGACAATTACATTGGAAGCAACATTCTTTCCGCAATATTAAGCTGATCCACCCTAAAAATTAAAAAAAAGACAGAATCGTTATTGTCTTTAACGGAGAAAAATACCAAAGAACGCACTCATTCACGCGCTTGGAAACACCACAGCCAAAATGGCAGCCCTAGAAAAACTACAATTTCTGGCTCATATTTCCAAAAACCAGCCTGAAACTCTTTCTAAAGACTGTTGATATCTAGTGGAAGCTGTAGGAACTGCAATCTGGGAGGACTTCGCCTTATAATAAAAGTGACAGCCATTGAAAATAGTGATCGGCTGAATTTTTTTTGGGGGGGGGATTGGTTGTCCTCAGGGTTTTGCCTGCCATATCAGTTCTGTTATACTCAGTTCTGTTATACAGACATGATTCTAACAGTTTTAGAAACTTTAGAGTGTTTTCTATCCAAATCTACCAATGATATGCATATCCTAGCTTCTGGGCCTGAGTAACAGGCAGTTTACTTTGGGCACGCTTTTCATCCGGATGTGAAAATACTGCCCCCTACCCAAGCCGTTTTGACACGTTCTATTGTCCAGCCTGTAGATAGCCAAATAGAATTTACGAAAGCACCCGAATGTCCATTGAGAAAGCACAACGACTATACCATGTAGCTAAGCTAAGAATGATGAGAATAATAAAGTCAATAAACATTGGGTAGTTAGATAGCCTACAGTTAATATACTGACAAGTTTGATGTAGAACTACTAACGTTAGGTAGCTAGCTAACATACCGGTAAATACTGCTGTAATGATATGATATGCTATGTGGTTCATAAGGACAGCGTAGCTAACAAATTGTCAGCCAACAAAACATGTAAGGTAACTTATTTGAAAAGGCATTACTTTATTACATTGAGTAGCAAGTTACCCCTTGTTCGTTAGGGTAAATCTGATATGTGATAGGAGTGGGGGTTTTCACACCTAGCTCGGCTATCGTGTCCAAGACATGTAGTAGTGCAGTGGTTTGCTCACATCTTGTTTACTTTTTGTATTTTTCGTCCTTTTTGTATATATTCCAATTTATTTTTCATTCAAATCAAATCAAATGTATTTATATAGCCCTTTGTACATCAGCTGATATCTCAAAGTGCTGTACAGAAACCCAGCCTAAAACCCCAAACAGCAAGCAATGCAGGTGTAGAAGCACTGTGGCTAGGAAAAACTCCCTAGAAAGGCCAAAACCTAAGAAGAAACTGTTCAAATGATGTTCAAATGTTCATAAATGACAAGCATGGTCAAATAATAATAATCACAGGCAGAACAGTTGAAACTGGAGCTGCAGCACGGCCAGGTGGACTGGGGACAGCAAGGAGTCATCATGTCAGGTAGTCCTGAGGCATGGTCCTAGGGCTCAGGTCCTCCGAGAGAGAGAAAGAAAGAGAGAATTAGAGAGAGCATACTTAAACTAACACAGGACACCGGATAGGACAGGAGAAGTACTCCAGATATAACAAACTGACCCTAGCCCCCCGACACATAAACTACTGCAGCATAAATACTGGAGGCTGAGACAGGAGGAGTCAGGAGACACTGTGGCCCCATCCGATGACACCCCCGGACAGGGCCAAACAGGAAGAATATAACCCCACCCACTTTGCCAAAGCACAGCCCCCACACCACTAGAGGGATATCTTCAACCACCAACAGACAAGGCCGAGTATAACCCACAAAGATCTCCGCCACGGCACAACCCAAGGGGGGGTGTCAACCCAGACAGGATGACCACATCAGTGACTCAACCCACTCAAGTGACACACCCCTCCTAGGGACGGTATGAAAGAGCCCTAGTAAGCCAGTGGCTCAGCCCCTGTAATAGGGTTAGATGCAGAGAATCCCAGTAGAAAGAGGGGAACCGGCCAGGCAGAGACAGCAAGGGCGGTTCCTTGCTCCAGAGCCTTTCCGTTCACCTTCACACTCCTGGGCCAGACTACACTCAATCATATGACCCACTGAAGAGAAGAGTCTTCAGTAAAGACTTAAAGGTTGAGACCGAGCTTGCGTCTCTCACATGGGTAGGCAGACCATTCCATAAAAAATGGAGCTCTATAGGAGAAAGCCCTGCCTCCAGCTGTTTGCTTAGAAATTCTAGGGACAATTAGGAGGCCTGCGTCTTGTGACCATAGCATACGCGTAGGTATGTACGGCAGGACCAAATCAGAGAGATAGGTAGGAGCAAGCCACTGTAATGCTTTGTAGGTTAGCAGTAAACCCTTCAAATCAGCCCTTGCCTTGACAGGAAGCCAGTGTAGGGAGGCTAGCACTGGATCACATTTTTTGGTTCTAGTCAGGATTCTAGCAGCCGTATTTAGCACTAACTGAGATTTAATTAGTGCTTTATACGGGTAGCCGGAAAGTAGAGCATTGCAGTAGTCTAACCTAGAAGTGACAAAAGCATGGATTCATTTTTCAGCATCATTTTTGGACAGAAAGTTTCTGATTTTTGCAATGTTACATAGATGGAAAAAAGCTGTCCTTGAAACAGTCTTGATATGTTCTTCAAAAGAGAGATCAGGGTCCAGAGTAACGCCGAGGTCCTTCACAGTTTTATTTGAGATGACTGTACAACCATTAAGATTTAATTGTCAGATTCAACAGAAGATCTCTTTGTTTCTTGGGACCTAGAACAAGCATCTCTGTTTTGTCCGAGTTTAAAAGTAGAAAGTTTGCAGCCATCCACTTCCTTATGTCTGAAACACATGCTTCTAGCGAGGGCAATTTTGGGGCTTCACCATGTTTCATTGAAATGTACAGCTGAGTGTCATCCGCATAGCAGTGAAAGTTAACATTATGTTTTCGAATGACATCCCCAAGAGGTAAAATACAGATAATCTTACAGATAAAATCTAAACCAGGCCAGAACTTGTCCGTGTAGCCCAATTTGGGTTTCCAATCTCTCCAAAATAATGTGGTGATCGATGGTATCAAAAGCAGCACTAAGGTCTAGGAGCACGAGGATAGATGCAGAGCCTCGGTCTGATGCCATTAAAAGGTCATTTACCACCTTCACAAGTGCAGTCTCAGTGCTATGATGGGGTCTAAAACCAGACTGGTTTAAGAGATATCATAACCGCCATCAATAAAATATTGTTCTGTGCAGCCATCTTCATCGACCTGACCAAGGCTTTCGACTCTGTCAATCACCGTATTGTTGTGGCGGCAGGGTAGCCTAGTGGTTAGAGTGTTGGACTAGTAACCGAAAGGTTGCAAGTTCAAATCCCCGAGCTGACAAGGTACAAATCTGTTGTTCTGCCCGTCGTTCTGCCCCTGAACACTGTTCCTAGGCCGTCATTGAAAATAAGAGTTTGTTTTGAATTGCCTAGTCATTTGAGAAACCAAGGCTTAGTCTAACAATTTATTTTACCTTTATAAATTGTTAGACTCAGCAGCCTTGGTTTCTCAAATGACTGCCTCGCTTGGTTCAGAGTAGACAGAGTTCAGTGTGTCAAATCGGAGGGCCTCTGGCAGTTTATGGGGGTGCCACACAATTCTCGGGCTGACACTTTTCTCTGTATATGTCGACGATGTCGCTCTTGCTGCGGGTGATTCCCTAATTCACCTCTACGCAGATGACAACAGCAGAGGTGTCTTTGGAGGGCAAGTTGGTCAGGATAATATCTAACAGGGTGCCCATGTTTACAGAGTTAGGGTTGTACCTGGTGGTTTACTTGATAATTTGTGTGAGATTGAGGGCACCTCACACAAATTAGTTTAGATTGTAGGACTGCTGGGGTGTTAAGCATATCCCAGTTTAGGTCACCTAACCCGAACAAACTCTGAAGATAGATGGGGGGCAATCAATTGACATATGGTGTCCAGGGCACAGTCTGGGAGCTGAGGGGGGTCTACAAACAGGCGGCAACAGTGAGAGACTTATTTCTGGAGAGATTCATTTTTTTAATTAGAAGCTCGAACTGTTTGGGACCTGGAAAGTATGACAGAACTTTGCAAGCTATTTCTGCAGTAGATTGCAACTCCTCCCCCTTTGGCAATTCTATCTTGATGGAAAATGTTGTAGTTGCGTATGGAAATCTCAACATTTTTGGTGGCCTTCCAAAGCCAGGATTTAGACACAGCAAGGACATCAGGGTTGGCGGAGTGTGCCAAAGCAGTGAGTAAAACAAACTTAGGGAGGAGGCCTCTGATGTTGACATGCATGAAAGCAAGGCTTTTTCGATTACAGAAGTCAACAAATGAGAGTGCCTGGGGACGCGCAGGGCCTGGGTTAGCCTCCACATCACCCGAGGAACAAAGGAGGAGTAGGATGACGGTACGGCTAAAGGCTAGCAAAACGGGTCGTCTAGTGCGTTAGGGACAGAGAATAAAAGGAGCAGATTTCTGGGCGTGGTAGAATAGATTCAGGGCATAATGTGCAGACAGGGTTATGGTGTGGTGCGGGTACAGTGGAGATAAGCCCAGGCACTGAGTGATGATAAGAGAGGTTGCATCTCTGGACACGCTGGATATACTGGGTGAGGTCACCGCATGTGTGGGAAGTGGGACAAAGGATGTATCTGAGGCATGTTGAGTGGGACTAGGGTCTCCGCAGTAAACTAAAACAATGATAACTATCCTAAACAACAGTATACAAGGCATATTGACTTTTGAGAAAGACAAAGCGAGGCATAAAGCAATCACAGGTGTTGATTGGGAGAGCTAGCTAAGACAACAATGGGTAAGACAACAACAGCTAATCAGCTAAGGCAACAACAACAGGTAAAATGCCGATGAATGGGCAGAGAGGGTCGGTTAACTACACACAGGGCCTGAGTTCGGGGCTAGGACCGACAGATAAACAAAGGTAAACAAAGTGGAGTACCGTGATAAATTAACAGTCCAGCAGGCATCAGCTATGTAGCCAAGTGATCATAGGGTCCAGTGTACAGCAATAGATGGAACAGGGAAGCCGCGGGGTAGTCGTTGCTACGGTAGCACGCGGGAGACAAGGCGTTTAAAGTTAGCAGGCCGGGGTAAGGAGAAGCGTGTGCTCCGACATCGGCAAAAGCTGGTTGAAGGCACAGCGGAGGAATTATGTCTGCGGACCAGTCGTGGTGGTACAGCGGAGCGCCGTGTCGACGAAGGGACCTGGCCAGATGGCGAAAGAGGTATTGTAGTTGTGGTAATTTTGTTTGCTAGCCGGGAGATGCACCTGGCTCAGGGCTAGCTTCGGGGCTGGGTCACTCAGTGGCAGCTAGCTAGCTGTGATGATCTGGAGAAATGGTCCAGGGTTTATGGGAGGAATCCAGCATTGTAGTGGAGAAAAACAGTCTGAGGCTGGCAGGTATTATCCAGGCAAAAAAATGGCTGGTGCCTGAACAGATGGGAAAGGACACTAACAGTGGCTAATAATGGCTAAATAGCTTGTAGCTAATTAGCTTCTGATGGCTAGCTGCTGATGAAAGTAAGAACTTGCAACCTTTCTTATGGCTGCAGGGGCAGTATTGAGTAGCTTGGAGGAAAGGTGCCCAGAGGTGCCCAGAGTAAACGGCCCCCTTCCTCAGTCCCAGTTGCTAATATATATATATTATTAGTAGTATTGGATAGAAAACACTCTGAAGTTTCTAAAACTGTTTGAATGATATATGTGAATATAACAGAACTCATATGGCAGGCAAAAACCTGAGAAGAAATCCAAACAGGAAGTGGGAAATCTGAGGTTGGTCGATTTTCAACCCAGCCCCTATTGAATACACAGTGGGATATGGATGACGTTGCACTTCCCCTAGATGTCAACCGTCTTTGGAAACTTGAATGAGGCTTCTACAGTGTTGTGGGGCTGAATGGGAGCTGAATGAGCCAGGTGTCTGGCAGAGAGCCAAGTGCTGGTCATGTGCAATTCACATGATATAGCAACCTGCGTTCCATTGCTTCTCTACAGACAAAGAAATTATCCGGTTGGAACGTTATTGAAGATTTATGATAAAAACACCCTAAAGATTGATTCTATACTTACTTTGAAATGTTTCTAAGATCTGTAATATAACTTTTTGAAGTTTTTGCTCGACGTTATACTGGACCTGCACGAGCGTTTGGATTTGTATACCTAAGCCCTAACAAAAGTAGCTACTTGGACATAAATAATGGACATTATCGAACAAATCAAGAATTTATCGTGGAACTAGGATTCCTGGGAGTGCATTCTGATGAAGATCATCAAAGGTTAATTATTAATTTTATCTCTATTTGTGCTTTTTGTGACTCCTCTCTTTGGCTGGAAAAATGGCTGGGTTTTTCTGTGAGTTGGTGGTTACCTAACATAATCGTTTGTGGTGCTTTCGCTGTAAAGCCTATTTGAAATCGGACACTGTGGTGGGATTAACATCAAGATTACCTTTAAAACGGTATGAGATTCATGTATGTTTGAGGAATTTTAATTATGAGATTTCTGCTGTTTTGAATTTGGCGCCCTGCACTTTTACTGGCTGTTGTCATATCGATCCCGTTAACGGAATTGCAGCCATAAGAAGTTTTAACTACCCTCCAAATGAGCTTCAATGCCATACATCACTCCTTCTGTGACCTCCAACTGCTCTTAAACGCTAGTAAAAACAAATGCATGCTTTTCAAACGTTTGCTGCACGCACCCGCCTGCCCGACTAGCATCGCACTCTGGACGGTTCTGACCTTGAATACGTGGACAACTACAAATACCTAGGGGTCTGGTTAGACTGTAAACTCTCCTTCCAGACTCATATCAAATGTTTCCAATCCCCAAATCAAATCTAGAATCGGTTTTCTATTTCGCAACAAAGCCTCCTTCACTAACGCTGCCAAACTTACCCTGGTAAAACTGACTATCCTACCGATCCTCGATTTTGGCGATGTCATCTATTAAATAGCTTCCAATACTCTACTCAGCAAATTGGATGCAGTCTATCACAGTGCCATCTGTTTTTCTACCAAAGCCCCTTATACCACTCACCACTGCGACCTGTATATTCTAGTCGGCTGGTCATCCCCAAAGCCAACACCTCATTTGGCCGCCTTTCCTTCCAGTTCTCTGCTACCAGTGACTGGAACAAATTGCAAAAATCGCTGAAGCTGGAGACTTACATTTCCCTCACTAACTTTATTAATAGATATTGCCAGATGTTCACTGTTCGAGGAACAGGCCGTGGAAGCTTTATTGCTCGTAAAAGTGTCCATAACCAGAGGTAATTAAAACTGTTCTGTGTTATTTTGCTCCATATCTGCCTGTCTTGTTGTACATGGAACCTGTCTCACATGCATTAACCTTTCTAGCGCAGGGGTTCGGCTAGTGGAGCACCTCGACAACAGTCCGCTGAAAAGGCAGCGTGTGAAAATTCCAAAATATTTTTTTTAAATATGTAACTTTCACACATTAACAAGTCCAATACAGCAAATGAAAGAAAGATCTTGTCGATTTAAAAAATGCTTTACAGCTAAAGCACAACATATGTTGGCACAACATTATATTAGATCAACGCTAAGTCGAAAAAAAACACAGCCATTTTTCCAGCCAAAGGTAGGAGTCACAAAAAGCAGAAATATAGATCAAATGAATCACTAACCTTTGATGATCTTCATCAGATGACACTCATAGGACTTCCTGTTACACAATACATGTATGTTTTGTTTGATAATGTTTATATTTATATCCAAAAATCTCAGTTTACATTGGTGCCTTACGTGCAGTAATGTTTTGATTCCAAAATATCCGGTGATTTTGCAGAAATACTCATAATAAACATTGTGTTATTCACATAATTAAAATAGACTTCTCCTTAATGCAACCGCTGTGTCAGATTTTTTTTTAAATTACGGAAAAAGCATAATCTGAGAACGGCGCTCAGAACCCAAAACAGATGAATAGCCGCCATTTTGGAATCAACAAAGTTAGAAACAAAACCATAAATATTCACTTAACTTTGATGATCTTCATCAGAAGGCACTCCCAGGAATCCCAGTTCGAAAATAAATGACTGATTTGTTCCATAAAGTTCCATAATGTATGTCCAAGTAGCCTCAGCATCATGAGACCGAGGCACTATTCCAGACCACTGACTCCAACAGGTCTCATGAGCCCCTCCTTTATAGCAGAATCCTCATTCAAGTTTCAAAAGACGGTTGACATCTAGTGGAAGCCCTAGGAAGTGCAACCTCATCCATATCTCAATGTGTACTCGGTAGGCAAAGCTTCGAAAAACTACAATCCTCAGTTGTCCCCCTTCCTGGTTGGATATTTCTCAGGTTTTCGCCTGCCATATGAGTCCTGTTATACTCACAGACATCATTCAAACCGTTTTAGAAACTTCAGAGTGTTTCTATCCAAACTAATAATAATATGCATATATTAGCATCTGGGACAGAGTAGGAGGCAGTTCACTCTGGGCACGCTATTCATCCAAAAGTGAAAATGCTGCCCCCTATCCGAAAAGGGTTAACTAAAAAAACCTTACGATGTCAGCTGCTAATTTTCAGATTTACACCACATCAACACAGCCATTTTCACTGCACTATCCTATGCTATCTGTTGCTGATGTCATGAATTCCCTGGGGGTTAGCCTTGCAATATCCAAGTGGTGCGACACATAGCCCTCTATATTTAAGTGTTTCAGGTACACTCCGATAGGTGTCTGCGTCACATACAGTATCTTCTATTGACATTATCTTCTATTGTTTGTCCTCATGTGTCTGATTTTCAGCATAAAGTGCTCTGTAGCCACTTAGTGTGGACACCAGGTGAGAACACACTCACACAATAACAGTCTCTCTTCTCCACTTCATCCCTCTCCCCCTTCTCCCTAAATCCTCTAGGTTATATCAGCTGTTTTGGTGAACCCCTCCCGCATCTGAACTGGCTGACACAGAGGGCACAGCATAATCAGAGGTGAGAGGTCACTTGGTCAACAGGAAGTATTATTAAAGAGATGCTTTGCATTGAAATACAGACAGAGATGTAGTAGTCCCAGAGTTAATGATCCAAGGTCAGTTTTGCATTTCACCTCCTGATGGTTATGATGACTGACCGTGTTAGAATAAAAAAACAAAGCTTAATCATGCTCTCTCTCTATCCATCTGTCTCTCGCCTGCAGAGATGTTTTGATGTGAGAGAGGAAGCCAGTCCGGTCATCGCCACCTCACCCGCTCTTAAGATGACCTTCGGGCCAACTGGGGGCCCAAGGCTGGTTAGGAGACACCACAATTGTGATGAACTGAGAGAATATTAGGGTAGCACTGTAATTCATCAATCATATGCTCTCTGCCGCTGTTCTTACTTCTTTCCCTTTCTGTCTACACCTCTCTCCCCACCTCGTCTTTCTTCCTCGTTTTATAATGCACACCATATGTGCATTGAAGTACAGATTGAACTTGTATTTATAATATTACAATTATCTTAATTATAATGCATTTATAACACCTGGATGATACATTTCTTTCAATAAAGCATTTCACATTCTCCACTGGTTGAAATTAAGTATCTCATTGAAATACTGTCCTGTGTCCTCAGATTAATGCAATGAAAGGAGATAGATATGCATAGTTTTTTTCTGTATATATGAATTACAAATAAATCATGTTTCTAATCTATTGCATAGTTACAATGTGTAATCATTGATGTCCCAGGAGCAGGAGTGGTAAACACTGTTGAAGGGTATAATTGTAATACATTATTATTATTAGCATTATTCAAATAATGGAGTTTGATATGACTGAAAAAGAATGTCTCAGAGAGTCAGACCTGAACCGCAACTTTATTTGCCAAGGAAGAGTACATGATCAGTGAATATAATCAATGTACAGGCTACAATGTGGGAATGTCATGCATGGTAATAACTACAGTACATTTTGTATATAGGACTTGCATCCTTGTGTCAGGTGTTGGGTGTTGCTGGTGCATGAAGTCAGGCGCAGGAGAGCAGAAATAAGTGAACAACACACTTTAATAAAGGCAAATGCACAAAGTAACAAACCCAATGTGCGAACAAAATAACGGTTGCCACTAAACACGGGTAAAACAGCACCCGGGAAATAAACCAGCCGGAAACGTACCGACCTAACAATAAACAATCACGCACAAAGACATGGGGGAAACAGAGGCTAAATACACAACACATAATGAGGGAAACGAAACCAGGTGTGTGGGAAAACAAGACAACACAAATGGAAAATGACTCCTTGGCACTATTAAGTTATTATATTCTGCTCGATGCCTTTCATAAATGCCTTTCAAACTTGATGTTGATACAACAACTATGATAGCTGAGGTTCATAGATTGGTATGAATATTAGTTCAGAAGCTAACGTTTTAGGGTCCATACAGATTGGCTACATATTGTAGCTAGCTACACATCCATAGGCATAGTTATTTTTATCCTCCACTACACAGTAAGCAAGTAAATAGTTAGCTAGCTATGTTACTTCAGCTGCATTGTAAGGCAAGCTTACACAATTGTACATTCAATTTGCAGTAAATACTTTAGCTAGCCTGATTCTTTACATCCACTGTTTCACAAGACGACAGCCTGGTTTGCTGGTTGTCTCAGGAGACCCTAAAACATTAAACATCATAAATTACAAATTCATTCTCCTAACACTAGCCAGCTGGCTAATGTTAGCTAGTCAGATAATTTACCAAAAACACTATATAGAAAGTTAACTTTGACAAACAAATAAGCACAAACGTTTGTCTCTACATTCCTCTCAATTGTAAATGTTTTGCTTGACTCATTATGACGTTATAATAACTTACATCTGGTTCCACCGTAATGTTTTGTCAGCCATCCTTGTTGAAGAACGACAAGGCAAGGGTGGTTAGCGTCAAAATTCGTCATTGGAACCACTCGATATGATTAGTCATAAAAACAACCTTGGGACCCAAACGCATAATGAGTGTTCTAACTCCCCCTTGTGGTGGTCTGGAGCAATGAAGCTGTGACGCTGGTGTAAGCTCACAACTTTTAAAGGAGGAACCACTGTAGGCACACAGTGCTACAGTTGAACCTGTTAAGGGCCTAAATCTTCCTAGGCACGCAGTGCCTGCAGGAGCCTAGTCTAACTTTCAGGTGGCTAAACCCCCCTATCCTTTCATACCTATTCACCTTACGACTCTAGTCTCCCCAAGATGTCAGAATGAGTAGTGTAAGAACTTTGCCAACCATGTTTTTATGTGCCGGCTCCTGTTCCACTGATTCAGATTCTCCAGTTTGTCTATAAATCGTTGTGAATCCTGCCGACAAAGCCAACTGTTAGGTGCTGAACAAACAAGGTAAAACATTAAAAACAAGTTTATTCACCCACTGGGTCATACATGCTAGAACCTTTGTGGGTATGGAAGTATATATGTGTGGGATAGGACCTTTCCTAACCACTTCATCTGACCTGACCTCGGCTGAATTCCCCGCTCCTCCCCAGTGGCGATTTTAGCAAGTAAATCTTGGTGGGGCAAAAAAAATATAATTTTGGGATGCATACCAGCAAAGCCACTACACAACACAACACTATACAATACATTAATTGCACTATAATGGTGACAAACGGTGCCCACAAACTGTTGGGGCCTACATAAAGCTGTCCCGACAGCAGTCTTAACACCTTATCACTGCTACACCTGGCGGAGCCTTGTCTGGCAGCGAAACAGTTCCTCATTTACTGCCTTTTAAAAATATGCTGATAGGGCTGACTTGCTTAAACAAATGTGGTTGCTACTGACTATTGAGATGTACAAACTATGGCATAAGGGGACGACAAGCGCATAAGAGGCAATACGTAATTCCATTTAAGACATTCATGAGCGAGCTAGGACGGATGTAGTCAATATAACTATTTGTTCAGCACTTTTGAAATGTACAGCGATAGAATTCAGAACATGGGCCATTCTTACAGTGTTCTCGCTGAACACCAAGTCAGAACCATAGGATAAATAAAGGGGGCTTATAAGCAGACAATGAAATGTCAGGTATACTCCCTCTCTGGCGCTCTAGGTCACCAGGCTGCTCCTGGCCGGAAGGTGAGCGCATACTCAGCAGCCGTCTGACTCCCCTGCTGTAGCTGAAGCAGACGCTTACCTCCATCTCTGCCCTCCGCGGGATGATTGAAAATGCATTTAATTAAACAGAGCCATGAACCGCTCATAAGAATCTAGCTCTTCCTCTCCTCTCTCCCAGATCCTAATGGCCGACAGTCGAGTCCTTGAACCGGAAAAGGAGTGGAGAGTGGATAGATGGTGATGTTGAGGGAGGAGGCAAGGGTCTGATCCATAAAGTTTCTCACGGCGCCGGAATCCACTAAAGCTGTAGACACAGTACATGAGGGACAGTCAGCCAAAGAGTCTAGCAAGAAAATCTGAATCTGGAATACTCAGTCCTGGTCTAAGGGATGGAACTTCACTCTAGTGGATCCCAGATTCTTAAGTACCGGACACCGTTGGATCTGGTGCCCTCCTTGCCCACAATACAGACAATAGCCCCAGCTGTATCCATCTGCGTCGTTCTGCCTTGGAAAGGCGTGTGACCCCTACCTCCATGGGTTCAGGCTCTGATCCCGAGTACTGCCGAAGGAGGGAGAGAAGCGCTGAGAATATCGACAGTCCCAGAGAAGGTTATCCAGGCGGATGGCCATCGCAATGAGTGCGTCCAGGTGTGAATCATAATGATTAACAGGTAATGATTAACACGTAAGGATGAGTGCCAGGTGTGCGTAATGATGTATCCCAGGACTGGTGGTTAGTATTCTAGCAATGTCGTACGCCAAAGGGGAGGAGCAAGAGAAGATGTGACAATACCCCCCCCCCCCCCCCCTCCCCTCCTCTGACGTGCAGCTCCAGCCGCAGGATGACCCCAAGGACGAGGAGCGGGTCGGTCCAGACGGTGAATGTGGAAATCACGGATGATGTTGGGGTCCAGAATGTACTCCACCGAAACCAAACACCGCTCCTCTGGGCCATATCCCTCCAAGTCCACCAGATACTGGTGCCGGCCCCTACGTTGTCGGGAGTCCAGTAGGTATCTGACAGCGTACACTGGACCCGTCTCAGCTGGTTCGTTGGGCTCCTACACCTTGGCCGGTTTGTCAGATTTCCGTGCCTCAGCGGAGGCGACCAGTCCTCTCCTGATCCCCGGGATCGTCCCTTTGGTCAGCGTCCTGAAAATAGACCAATTTATTAGGGTGAGGCACATGGGCTACTAACAGCTAACTACACAACATACACTTAGTATTACTTTCTTAGCTACAGTTTACATATCTCCCTGGCATATTATATAATTTATGTAGCAGCATACAATACATTTTTGGACTCACCTTGTTGTGCTGTGCTCACTTGAACAGGAAGGTGGCACGGCGGTCTTTCGTGGGCAAATTTTGTCATCAAACTTTGTCATCAAAGTCTGGCATTCTCTGGATTTATAGTGCTGTCAAGACAACTGGGAACTCAAAGAAAAAAGACCACCGTCAGTGATCTTCAGGTCGTAGCTCTAGAAAGAGGTCCGAGTTCCGAATTTACAAACAATGCCGAGTTGGATGAAAGTTCAAAACGTATTTTCCCAGTCGTAGCTCGTTTTTCCCAAGTTCCCAGTTGTCATGAACTCACTAAAGTCAGATTTTGCAGTTCCCGAGTTAACATTTCTTCTGAGCGCGGCACAAATCATGCTTCATTGACAGCATGGCCAATGTTGAATGTTTATAATTTTAAATTAGGAAAAGAGACCCTTAATCTTAGACTTGGGACCACGCAGCCACTCCACTGAATAGCAGGCTAATGATAGCTTTGCAATGCTTGCAGTTAGCCACTGATTCCTTCCAAACCACTCATTGTGGAATTTGCGATTTCCAACTACCAACAGTCCAATCAAAGCTACTGTAGATATAATGTGATTTGACATCATTTTATCTGTGGCCAATGACTGTGAGCCTTCTTGGATGGGCACTTCTAATGTAACTCTATGGCAGCACCCAAGGGGCTTGAATTTTCTAGCTCTGCCCTTAGACTTGGCGGTCACATTGAGTCCCCATGAGTGACAGAACACTGAGCCAATCACGGTGCAACGCTCCGTATTTTCTGCTGGCTTGCCCCACCACCACAGAAAGCACTGAGCTAGACTGAAACCTTTTGCATTTTGGAGCTGCCTTACTCAATAAAACAAAAAAGAGACAATGTTTGTATGCGGCTTTATAACTCAATGATATATATATATATTTTTTTACATTGTTTGCAAACTGTTATGCGACACGTATTAATGCCAAAATAACATGAAAAACAGGAGAGCCCTGCTAAAAGTGTAGGGCTCAGAGCCCCACCTGCCCTGAATGATGGGTCGCCACTGCGCCTCCCTAATCTCTGACTGTCCTATCCCTTTGCCTCTCTCCATAGGATACATGAGAGTTGACAATACCATGTTTTGACAGAATGTATACTTTCTGCACTCCCACTTTCCATACACCTAGTTCTTATCCACCCTCCACTGACCCCAACATATACATTCATTATACATGTAAAGTAATCAATAAGTTCTCGTTGTGTGGATCATTGTCACATTATTTGATATACTGTTTACACTTCAGTAAAAAATAATACCATGGTTGCAATGAAAGGTAGTTTATAAATGTGTAGAATGTGTTTGTTTTTGGTCCAAGCCGGTAACTTAACCAACTTTATGTAAATTAGATCCAATAATCTTTTCTGAATAACGGGTCAGGGCATAGCACTTTCCATTCAGCTTCAGGCAACTTTAATGTAGGGCTTGTAGTGACTACATCTATCCGTCACACCCAAACCAATGCAGCTCAGTGTTGCTTATCCAATGTTCACTAGATCTGTTAATGTAATTACAACCAACATAATGTTTAGTACATTTTTATAAAAAATCAATTCATTGTGGCTAAGTAATAATAGAGCTCATTGCAACTACAAAGATGTCTATGTATAACTGGAAGAAAAAAATACAGACACACAATTACAAAGTGATACATTGTAAGGTAATACAGTATGTTCTTCATAATCCAAGACAGAATACAGGTTGACTTGATGGCTACATACACAGTACACTTGGAATTAATCATATCAAATATAGTATAGTGTCTGCACTGAAACAACTGATCCATTACGTAGTGTGGTAAATTAGTTTACATTTACCAAATCTCTTATTCTGAACGGACCCTTTCTACACCAGCAAAGATTCTGGTCATTGACTACAATTACAATGTGCAAAGTAAGATGCAGTGCACTGTTGTTTATCTGGAATTGAGTATTGAACTAAGCCAAGCATCATGCAAAAATCTCTGATGCTGGAGACTCACATCTCCCTCACTAGCTTTAAGCACTAGCTGTCAGAGCAGTTTACAGATCACTGCACCTGTACTTAGCCTATCTGTAAACAGCCCATCTATCTACCTCATCCCCATACTGGTATTTAATTATTTATTTTGCTCCTTTGCACATTCATCTTCTGCCAATCTACCATTCCAGTTTTTAATTTCCATATTGTAATTACTTCGCCACCATGGCCTATTTATTTCCTTAACTTACCTCATTTGCACTCTACTGTATTATTGACTGTATGTTTTGTTTATTCCATGTGTAACTCTGTGTTGTACAGTGGGGCAAAAAAGTATTTAGTCAGCCACCAATTGTGCAAGTTCTCCCACTTAAAAAGATGAGAGGCCTGTAATTTTCATCATAGGTACACTTCAACTATGACAGACAAAATTAAGAAAAGAAAATCCAGAAAATCACATTGTAGGATTTTTAATGAACTTATTTGCAAATTATGGTGGAAAATAAGTATTTGGTAAATAACAAAAGTTTCTCTCAATACTTTGTTATATACCCTTTGTTGGCAATGACAGAGGTCAAAGGTTTTCTGTAAGTCTTCACAAGGTTTTCACACACTGTTGCTGGTATTTTGGCCCATTCCTCTATTCAGATCTCCTCTAGAGCAGTGATGTTTTGGGGCTGTTGCTGGGCAACACGGACTTTCAACTCCCTCCAAAGATTTTCTATGGGGTTGAGATCTGGAGACTGTCTAGGCCACTCCAGGACCTTAAAATGCTTCTTACGAAGCCACTCCTTCGTTGCCCGGGCGGTGTGTTTGGGATCATTGTCATGCTGAAAGACCCAGCCACGTTTCATCTTCAATGCCCTTGCTGATGGAAGGAGGTTTTCACTCAAAATCTCACGATACATGGCCCCATTCATTCTTTTCTTTACACGGATTAGTCGTCCTGGTCCCTTTGCAGAAAAACAGCCCCAAAGCATGATGTTTCCACCCCCATGCTTCACAGTAGGTATGGTGTTCTTTGGATGCAACTCAGCATTCTTTGTCCTCCAAACACGACGAGTCGAGTTTTTACCAAAAAGTTATATTTTGGTTTCATCTGACCATATGACATTCTCCCAATCTTCTTCTGGATCATCCAAATGCTCTCTAGCAAACTTCAGATGGGTCTGGACATGTACTGGCTTAAGCAGGGGGACACGTCTGGCACTGCAGGATTTGAGTCCCTGGTGGCGTAGTGTGCTACTGATGGTAGGCTTTGTTACTTTGGTCCCAGCTCTCTGCAGGTCATTCACTAGGTCCCCCCGTGTGGTTCTGGGATTTTTGCTTACCGTTCTTGTGATAATTTTGACCCCACGGGGTGAGATCTTGCATGGAGCCCCAGATCGAGGGAGATTATCAGTGGTCTTGTATGTCTTCCATTTCCTAATAATTGCTCCCACAGTTGATTTCTTCAAACCAAGCTGCTTACCTATTGCAGATTCAGTCTTCCCAGCCTGGTGCAGGTCTACAATTTTGTTTCTGGTGTCCTTTGACAGCTCTTTGGTCTTGGCCATAGTGGAGTTTGGAGTGTGACTGTTTGAGGTTGTGGACAGGTGTCTTTTATACTGATAAAAAGTTCAAACAGGTGCCATTTATACAGGTAACGAGTGGAGGACAGAGGAGCCTCTTAAAGAAGAAGTTACAGGTCTGTGAGAGCCAGAAATCTTGCTTGTTTGTATGTGACCAAATACTTATTTTCCACCAATTACTTGCTACTATGGCCTATTTATTACCTTACCTCCTCACGCCATTTGCACACACTGTATATAGACTTTCTTTTTTACCTAATGTGTTTTTGACTGTACGCTTGTTTATTCCATGTGTAACTGTGTTTTTGTTTGTGTCGCACTGCTTTGCTTTATCTTGGCCAGGTCGCAGTTGTAAATGAGAGCTTGTTTTCAACTAGCCTACCTGGTTAAATAAAGGTGAAATAAGAAGGACACTCAACATGCACAGGACTTACACAAATGATTGATGAGTGGCTGAGAGAAATTGATGATAGACTTCAGTGCAGCTTTTGACATTATCGATCATAGTCTGCTGCTGTGTTATGGCTTTACACCCCCTGCTATAATGTGGATAAAGAGTTACTTATCTAACAGAACACAGAGGGTGTTCTTTAATGGAAACCTTTCAAATATAATCCAGGTAGAATCAGGAATTCCCCAGGGCAGCTGTTTAGGCCCTTTGCTTTTTTCAATTTTTACTAACGACATGCCACTAACTTTGAGTAAAGCCAGAGTGTCCATGTATGTGGATAACTCAACACTATTACACGTCAGCTACTATAGCGACTGAAATGACTGCAACACTCAACAAAGAGCTGCAGTTAGTGTCAGAGTGGGTGTAAGGCATAAGTTAGCCCTAAATAGTTCTAAAACTAAAAGCATTGTATTTGGAACATAACTCACTAAACCCAAAATCTCAACTAAAACTTGTGATAAATAATGTAGAAATTGAGTAAAGTGATGCTCTGCCTTCCTAACAACACTATCAACAAAGCAGGGCCTACAGGCCCTAGTTTTGTTGCACCTTGACTACTGTTCAGTCGTGAGGTCAGGTGCCACAAAAAAAGGACTTTGGAAAAGTGTAATTGGCTCAGAACAGGGCAGCACGGTTGGCTCTTGGATGTACACAGAGAGCTAATATTAATAATATGCATGTCAATCTCTCCTGTCTGAAAGTGGAGGAGAGATTGACTTCATCACAACTTTTATTTATGAGAGGATTGACATGTTTAATGCTGTCTAAACTACTGGCACACAGCTCGGACACCCATGCATACCCCACTTGACATGCCACAAGAGGTCTCTTCACAGTCCCCAAGTCCAGAACAGACTATGGGAGGCACACAGTACTACTGTACATAGAGCCATGACTACATGGAACTCTATTCCAAATCAAGTAACTGACACAAGCAGTAAAATTTGATTTAAAAAACAGATTAAAAAAAAACACCTTATGGAACAGCGGGGACTGTGAAGCAACACAAACATTGGCACCAACGCGCACGCACGCACGCACGCACACACGCAGTACTGTAGATATGTGGTAGTGGTGGAGTAGGGTCCTGAGGGCACACAGTGTGTTGTGAAATCTGTAAATGCATTTTATTGTATAAAATTGTATAAACTGCCTTCATGTTGCTCGACCCCAGGAAGAGTAGCTGCTGCTTTGGCAATTGAGCCGACATATAGTCTCTGCTAACACGGGAACGTTTACCTAACGCTGTAACACTGAACTTCCACGGTACTGATTGATTAGAGCCCGACTATGACAAGGTATAATGAATTTAAAGTAATGAGAAAACTCTCTCTTTAAGCTGCTTTAGTAAAACTGTCCAACAGAATGCAACTAAAAGAGGATATAATTAATTAAAGTGCATTTAGCGAGTTTCACCGCGTTAATTTATTCATAAGTATCCCAGACTACTCTGATAAATAGGGAAACAGAAGACCGAAGAGGACGCTCTATTCTTGGTGAATGACTCAATCATGACTTTACATTGTATAATGCACAGGCGTTAAACTCATTCTATGGAGGGCCGAGTCTCTACGGGTTTCTGCTCCTCCTTTGCACTTGATTGATGAATTAAGGTCATCAAATAGTAAGGAACTCCCCACATCTGGTTGTCTAGGGCTTAATTGAAAGGACAAAAAACAAACACCTGCAGACACTAGGCCCTCCATGGAAGGAGTTTGACACCCCTGATGTAAAGGGTTATTTTTAACATGTCAGCCTAGTTGTATTATTCACATCCCTTTCCCCATGCTGGGCCTGTGTTGATAAGTATTCCATAAATAAAGTTACACAAGTTCAAACCGATCACTCATGAAGTTATGAAGTAATGTGAGGAAAGTTAGTGTGTCATGAGTGGAATATGGGTGTCCCCCCAAGCACAGTGCAAGGCCCTTTGCTTTCACAGGTATCATATCAAAGCAATAATAAACCAAACATCTTGAGTCATTTCTCATAGATTCTATTTGAAATTGCATTCAACAGTATTTGGTGTGTGTGATAATAGGGGCAATGAAAACACACACACGTTTTCATAGCCCCTATTATTTACGTTCACAATTAATAGTCATTAATTAATCCTGAAACCAAATGCCAGAAATAAAACTCCAATAAGACAGCGCAAACATATATTTTTAAGTAATAACACTTTGATATCAAAATAGTACACATTGTACAGCATGTAGTAATAATGTTGAGATATGTCCTTGAGAAGAAAAAAAAAACAGTTTCACTGTTCAACTTGGCAAGGAATAGATTATATCATATAAATATACACAGACAAGATCTGAACACACACTGACAACCTCAACATGCAAATCAACTGAAACTGTGGCCGGGATTCAATACGTATAGCTGAGCGTTAGACAGCCGACAATATGTCATCCAAAGACGTTTTCCCCGGCGTTCGCCGAGATCGCATTCATGGTCAATGCTAGCATGTCGACTCAAGCATCATTTACCTTTGAAAGTCCATTATATTGCGCTGCTCTAACGCGCCTTGGATTGAATCCTGGCCTCAGTCATGAATAAGTTCCCATATACACAGTCAGGGACAGGCTTGCATGAACCTTCCAAATGATATCTCCGCAAGATTCACAATATAGAAAACATTTACACCGATGGAGGAAACATGCTGACAATATGTTTGTCCATGACTACACACACACACACACACACACACACACACACACACACACACACACACACACACACACACACACACACACACACACACACACACACACACACACACACACACACACACACACACACACGCAGTGTCTGAGTGACTATAACTCTTCCTTGGTGCTCTTGTTTAGTCCGTGTGGGCTTGTTGACATCGACTCATCCTTTAGCCACCTGTTGAAGACGGCGACGGGGTCGATGTTCCAGTGTTTGTGGAAAGAGATGGGCACCTGGTGGGCTAGGAAGTCTCTGGAGTAGTCTTCAGGTCGTGCCTGGAGGGACAGAACAATTATTTAAAAGCTAATATCGAGGTTATTGACTTGCATTGGTTGTGTCACAAATGCTAAAAAGTTTGCATTTGGAGACAAAACCAAAACATGGATTGCTCTTTTATTTTGTCCATAGACTGCTTACCAGTGGTGTAAAAAAGTACACAATTGTCATACTTGAGTAAAAATATAGATAACTTAATAGAAAGTTACTCAAGTAAAAGTGAAAGTCACCCAATACATACTACTTGAGTAAAAGTCTAAAAGTATTTTGTTGTAAATATACTTAAGCATAAAAAATAAAAGTAAAAGTATAAATCATTTCACCATGTGTTCTCTTGATATGTGCGTGAATTTCACAATTTTCCTGTTCTGCTAAGCACTCAAAATGTAACGGGTACTTTGGGTTGTCAGGGAAAATGTATTGAGTAAAAAGTACAATATTTCCTGTAGGAATGTAGTGAAGCCACCGGACACCGCACTCCAGACTGTTGTACTACTCATAAACAGGGCTATTAAATACACTGGTACAATCAGAGAGAATTTCATAAACAGGGCTATTAAATCAGAGAGAATTTCAAAGACTAGTATCTTCGTTACCAAGGCCTTGCTACAACAATCAATGTTGAATTGTGAAATGTTGGTATTATCAGGTTAGAATAATGGGTAAACAGTATTAGGTCTTAAGTAACTTATTAGATAAAGGTAATGGGTTAGGGTAGTTGGTATGAGGTAAGGGTAATGGATAAAAAAAGGTATAAGGTAATGGCTGTCTCCCTCAGTGCGTTTTTTGATCATCCAAACGTTGTTATGTCGTGCAGTGGATGTACGACATAACAGCTAATACATATTAAGGATTTGCTATCTGAAGGGTGTTCTCACTTTACCACTTGTATAAATTAAGTTCTATCTGCTTTGATTTGAATTTGTCAGAAAAAATAGCAGATAGCAGAAAGTGCTTATTTGTCAAATATGCCATAATCTGTGGTCGAACATGCCTTCAATGTGGTTAAAAAAATTTGATTTGGATATTTTCACTCCATAATACTTGTCATTTGGGTATAGAAAATCTTAGATAACATGTTGTGTATAAAGATGAACTAATTGCTTCATATTTTCTACAGTGCATGCCAGTATGCAGCGTTCCTATTGGCGTGGAATCTTCTTCGTAGCAGTGTTCAGACAGTACGAACAGTACAGAGCTACGACAGAACATTCTGACATGCTAGACTTTTGTTTGGGACAATTTGGTGTTGTCGGGAGATCACAAGTGCAGTAAATCAGCTATTGTTGACCTTGCGACACCAAGCGACTCTGGAGCTCCCATTTTTCGTGTACGACAATAACGATCATAAAAATAGTATATGAAGCATGAATCGTGTCAATAAAATACAACTGTGGGTTCCTGGCATAAGGGTAATGGGTAAGGTCAGTGTTTTACCTGGTGGAAGAGGGAGCTATGTGTGACAGGGAGCCCCAGAGCGTTGAGACACATCCCCAGCACCATGTCATCAGGGGCGTCATCACGGTAACACTTGCAGTCACTGGCCAGGAGCCTCACTACCGCGGCCCTACTGAACACCATCCTGACAGGACACAACACACACACACCCCAACACACATTAGCTTGGGGAGCGTTCTGGCACAGAAAATGGTTGAGCACCTAAGTGGACAATCCAATACATTATTATTATTATTATTATTATTATTATTATTATTAACGGCACACGCCAACATTACTACTCTGACCAACACAGTTCAGAGAAAACAAGGTGGATTGAACCTGTTAAAAAACATTATCCCACATATGAATACAGCAATGTACACACAGTTAAGGGTAAACAAATATGTTTTGAGCAAAATAGTGGAGTTGGAGTAGGCCATTAAAGGAATTGATCTGATGGTGCCCTTTGTCATCGGCTTCCCCCCTTGCTTGAGGAACAATAGAGGAGCAATAGAGAACAGAAGAGAGACCCCCACCCCCCCATTTTTGCCATGTCAGAGGACACCTGGATCACCTACTGAGTAAATCAGGTGATAAATGAGATGAAAAATAGACTAGAGTAGGACTTTAAAAGTTTGTGTTCAAAATGTCCAGTAAAGAGCGACCCTTAGCAGAGCAGTCTGGTTAATTTCACATGTACTGTACACACACATCCCGCAAATAAGAATGAATGGCCTGATTGCAACGAAGATTCGGAACCTGCGGGTTACCTGCAAGTTGCCACTGGATTTCTTAACACGCTACTAAACGGGAGACTACAAGGAGCTCCGAGCTAAAACAACTCTGGTTGCAATTAAAAAAAACTCTGCAATAAACTACTAGACCTGCTGATCTGATGCTGTTATGGTGTCAAACCAGCTTGATACTAGACAGTGAAAATGACATGGGAAATGGTCCGTCTGCCTTCACTTCCCGCCCCAATGAAAAATCATCCTATTAGGAACAAGGACATCGCAATATGAAAAAGATGAACGGAAGAATGTGACATATTACAACTGAAATAAAATGATCAGACTGGGAATGTCATTACAACAATTATAACTTTGCGAATATAAAGTTTTTGAAATCCAATTGTTAATGAATTAGCCGACCACATTGTAAATGAAAGTGATATTGATTGCAGCAATGTGTGTGATAGACAATATAAATATCATAAAATGAAACACTTGGCATCTGTTTCTTTGGATAACGACTTCCAAATAATAACAAATTACTCATCCTACCACATTTCCTTCCAATTCAGACATTGTTTCTTCAATAAAGTAGACTACAATAATGACTATTTTGTATAGTAGCCCTATATGAAATTATAAAGGTTCACTATTGAGTTTTATTAAGTTGTTCTACAAATAGCTTAAAATAAATCATCTCCACTATCCTCACAATATAAGAATACAATATTGTTTGATTCAAAATATGACACAATTACAATTTTGTTTCAAATATCAAATGTGTAGCCTTACAGCTCAGGAATATTTCCTTTTCCACTCTTGATAAGAAATGGGCATTTTCGATTCAGACAAGTAAAATCATTAATGGTTTACATAAATTGGAAAGGGTAGGCTACATTGCCATAGTAGACTTTCCGTGGTAAACAAAGACATTAAATACTTTATTTCAGTTGTACAGAACGATTGTCAAATCGATAAATCACCCTTAAAATTCTAAGTTCCGATGATGCTACCCACCAGAGGGCAAAATCATCTTGAAAAATGTTGGTTGCATAAAAGAGACATCCGGAAACCAGGCTTCCCATCCGAAACGGTGCATACATTATGACAAAATTTATGACAAACGTTTTTGTTCATATTGGTCTTCGCCAAGGTTTTTTTGGGCTGTTCGTGGACATAATTATTTTTCTTGAGGCAAGCTGAACTTTGGTAGCCAAAGTCTACGCCCCTTCGTCTGTGATCGGTCAACAGTAAGGATTCTTCAATTAAGTGTTTGTCATTCAGCGAGAGACGACTTGTTTTCATGCAAATTTCACTTGAGAAATACTGCCCCAAACATCTTAGTTATAGATGTAAAATTGCGCAACAAAGACATCGGCCAATTCAGACTATTTTGAGGAAGTGTACTGGCAACGGTGTCTTGAGGGACAAACAACAAACCTAGTATGCGGACCCTTTATGGAAATGGTAAGTTGGTGGCGGATGATGGTTGCAACTGATATCAGCTGTAGGGTGATTTTAGCGCGTATTGATGGTATTGATGGTTTAACGAGAGATCAACTGGCAATGATCTAGGTGGCCAATCGTGGTTGCAATTGGCCAATTTGACCACATTTATATCGGTCTTATATTCTGTTATAAACTTAATATATAATAAACTTATTGAAGGCTCGATGATTAATTGACAAGTTGAATCAGGTGTGCTTGTCTGGGGATACAAAAAAAACATGCACTGTTGGGGTAGAGGTGTTCATGGGTGCAAAAAGTTGGACCCGTTCTGAAATGGATCCTTGGCTTTCCCACCCGACCCGATATGCATAAATGAAAGAAAAAAAAATGGAGACCCGTTCCTAAATGGACCCGAACACAGTCAGACCCATTCCAAAAAGGCCTGTGGAAACAGAGAGACTCGTTCAGATCCGAGAGTAGATCCTTCGAATGCCAGAGCCATCAATAAACAAGCAATATTGGCCAAATGATCGACAGTTATGTGTGCTTAAAAACTGTCTATAAAAATAAAGATTTGTTATGTTTCGATGTGTAGCATATTAAAAACTTTATAGCTTATTGTTTTATTGTTTTTTACTTTCCTAAAACAATATTTGTCCACCTCACGTTTCAGCTGTAAGAGATTTGAGCAGATATGCATCAAGGCATTGCAAGCATATAGGCCTATAGATATACTGTATGATATAAAAAAATTCAAATATGAAGGAAGAGAAGCTTAGCCCTAGAGACAGAGAAAGATAGAGATATGCCAGGGCCATGTTTCCAACATGCATTTCTTTATCCTTGTGAAATAGGCTACTACTGCTATACATATATTGGCATATTTTGAAACATTTTCTACCAGAATATTTTTGTATAAAGATCAGCATTATATTGTTAGATTATAGGAGTAACTCTGGTAGGCCTGAAACAGTCTTCCTCACCTCAAGTTCAACTGACAATTGGAGCGCCGGTGCCCACTGTCTTCATATCATAGGCCTGCAGTAGGGTTATAGCCTAATAATAGCCATACCACACAAAACAGTCACAAAAGTTTCTTATTTTTCATTTACTTAAAAAATATTTAGCCCCTTTTTCTCCCCAATTGTGATCTTGTCTCCTCGCTGCAACTCCCCAACGGGCTCGGGAGGCGAAGGTCGAGTCATGTGTCCTCTAAAACATGACTCGCCAAACAGCGCTTCTTAACACCCACCCGCCAGCCACACCAATGTGTTGAAGGAAACACCGTTCAACTTTTTTTTTATTTAACTCGGCAAGTCAGTTAAGAACACATTCTTATTTACAGTGACGGCCTAGGAACAGTGGGTTAACTGCCTTATTCAGGGGCAGAACGACAGATTTTTACCTTTTAAGCTAAGGGGTTCGATCTAGCAACCTTTCGGTTACTGGCCCAATGCTCTAACCACTAGGCTACCTGCCGCCCCAGGAAGAGTCCAAACTTTTTCCATTTAAGAATGATGTAGGCCACGGTGTTCTTGGGGAACCTTCCATGCTGCAGAAATGTTTAGTATTCTTCCCCAGGGCACTAAACATGGCCATTCATTGCTCTGACATGTACTGTCAACTGTGGGACCTATGTGCGTTTCCAAATCATGTCCAATAAATTGAATTTACCACAGGTGGACTCCAATCAAGTTGTCGAAACATCTTAAGGATGATCAATGGAAACAGGATGCACCTGTGCTCGAAATAGCAAAGGGTCTGAATACTTCTAAATTATACTTTTTTTTAAATCTACCAAAAACATTTTTGCTTTGTTATTGGGTATTGTGTATATGTTGATGAGGATTTTTTCAAATGTAATCCATTTTAGAATAAGGCTGTAACGTAACAAAATGTGTCAAGAGGTCTGAGTACTTTCCAAATGCCCTGTATAAGATTTCCTAAGCCTTTGTTAACCTTAGACCTTATTTTCGGCATTTATCCTCAAACTCTATGAATTTCTCCCATGTGAATGGCTGAACAAACCAGAGGTAACTCATTTCCGGATGGACCTTTAAGCTGGTGCTTAAAGCTAGTGCGGGAGATTCTGGGAGAGTCTCCAGCTTCAGTGATTTTTGCAGTTCGTTCCAGTCATTGGGAAGTAGAGAACTGGAATGAAAGGCGGCCAAAGGAAGGCTTTGGGGGTGACCAGTGAGATACAGTGGGGCAAAAAAGTATTTAGTCAGCCACCAATTGTGCAAGTTCTCCCACTTAAAAAGATGAGGCCTGTAATTTTCATCATAGGTACACTTCAACTATGACAGACAAAATTAGATATTTTTTCCTCCAGAAAATCACATTGTAGGATTTTTTATGAATTTATTTGCAAATTATGGTGGAAAATAAGTACTTGTGAAGACTCGTTTGACCTCTGTCATTGCCAACAAAGGGTATATAACAAAGTATTGAGATAAACTTTTGTTATTGACCAAATACTTATTTTCCCACATAATTTGCAAATAAATTCATTAAAAATCCTACAATGTGATTTTCTGGATTTTTTTCCCTCATTTTGTCTGTCATAGTTGAAGTGTACCTATGATGAAAATTACAGGCCTCTCATCTTTTTAAGTGGGAGAACTTGCACAATTGGTGGCTGACTAAATGTTTTGCCCCACTGTGTACCTGCTGGAGCGCGTGCTGCGGGTGCTGCTATGGTGACCAGTGAGCTGAGATAAGGTGGGGCTTTACCTAGCAGAGACTTGTAGATGACCTGGAGCTATTGGGTTTGGCGACGAGTATGAAGCGAGGGCCAGACAACGAGGGCATACAGGTCGCAGTGGTGGGTAGTATATGGGGCTTTGGTGACAAAACGGATGGCACTGTGATAGACTGCATCCAGTTTGTTGAGTAGAGTGTTGGAGGCTATTTTGTAAATGACATCGCCAAAGTCAAGGATGGGTAGGATGGTCAGTTTTACGAGGGTATGTTTGGCAGCATAACTTTCATTTTACCTAATTAAAAAAAGGCCTCCATCTGCGCAATCAAGAGTAGCCTATAGGCCAAGGCTCCTCTTACGCTCTCTCTCCTCAGCAGCAGGCGCACGTGAGGTGAGCGGCCGGGACCAGTTTCAGTTGGACATAAGCTATACGTTTTATTGAGTTGCAGTTAGCTGACACAGACAAGCTTGCGCAGTTCTCATCACATCAGACATATTCAATTATCAGAGGACAGGTCCAATCAGGCCCAGTCGGCAAATCTATTTTAGTTGCACATACAAGAGACATGTGACAGTTACATCAGATCTGACCCAGATCCGAGACAAAAGTAAGAATTTAGGACTTGGATCCGCTCGGGTCCCTGGGCGGGTCTCGGAATTTCAGGTCTGTTGGAATCATGAAAACCTCTAGTTGGGGGTCCTCGAGGATCGTAGTTGAAAACCACTGCTCTATAAAGATGGGTTCTGTTTCAATTAACATAAAATTCTGCATCCAAAATGTCTGTGTCAGAGATGTTAGCTGAGTCCCAAAAGGCACCCTATTCCCTACAGAGGATTAATACAGCATTTTTGACCAGGGCCATCAAAAGTACTGTAGGGAATAGGGTGCCATTTGGGATGTAGAAGCTGTAAGTGACTCACCCCCCTCCTCCGGTGATGTAGCTGTAGCCTCCCTGGCCCAGCCCGTAGCCGTACCTCTCCCCTAGACACACCGGTTCAGAGGGGTTGTAACAGCTCAACAGCATCTGCAGTCTGGGCAGGCTGGGGAGGACATACACTCACACTCATCAGGTACACATGCATGTACAAACAAACACGTGTGCATGCATGCACCATTCACGCAAGCACACACACATTTATTCTCTCTCATCACACAATGCACACACACACACACAGGTACAACAGGTAGGATATTCCTCATCAAAACCCCCCACTTAAAATTTGACTCCGCTGCTCTCTACATCTGGTAACTTAACTTCCACAATAAATAAAAAAGAATCAGTTTGTTGACTGTGCCCTCAGGAGGCAGTCCTGAAGAGTTCTTACATTTTTTTTATTTGACAGTTTTTCACTGCATCTGGGGTTTTGGCATAAGTGAAGACACACATTTTGGAGGAACTATCACTCAGACACACCATCGGCCTTAGTGTCTGTCTGTGTGTGTGTGTAAACGTGTATCTTTGTGTGTGTGTGGCTGCATGCGTGTGTGTGTGTGTACACGTGTGTGTGTGTATATACTGACAGCTTTACCTGATGAGTGTGTCATCATCCACCACCAGCAGCCAGCTCGTCTTTGGCACCGCATCGCTGATATACCTCTCCAAGATGGCAAACGTCTTCCCACAATGACCTGTAGAACAACACACACAAAGTACCATTTCTTTTTCTTTATGACGCAAGATTGCATTAAAGGGCTGAATCTTAATTTGAGAACTAAAACTAGAATTTGAGATCTAGAACTAGAACCATTGACATCAATGCACAATTGAAGAAAATAATTGTGCACTTCGATCACAATTTAGGGTTGACTGTGGGATATACAGTGCATTCAGAAAGTATTCAGACCCCTTCCGTTTTTCCACATTTTGTTAAAGTTACAGCCTTATTCTAAAATAAGTTGAATAAAACATTTTCATCAATCTACACACATTTTTGCAAATATATAAAAAATATCGGTCTGTGACAGTGGTGCGCAACTGGGTTATTTTCATTACTTTGCATAGATCCTTCATGATTCGTGACATGAACGGGGATCCCTGGTCGGTTTATCTCATTGGGGATGCCTACTCGGGAGAACAGCATGACTAACTCATGTGCGATTCCCTTGGTGGCCATGGTGCGCAGGGGAATGGCTTCCGGGTACCTGGTGGCATAATCCAGAATAACCAGGATGTATTGGTGCCTTCCGTTGCTCTTGGGTAGAGGTCCCACCAGGATTGTGTCACAATCGGTTTGTGTGCGTCTCAGGCCCAGTCAATTTTTGTGACTCCAATCAATTTGAGTGGCTCTGTGCGTTAACTGATTCGGACATTTTCTGAAATTACAATGCAACAATATGATATGTAGGTCCTTTAAATTAAGCTTTCTGCAATATTATACATATTGCCATGGGGTGATGATACATCTTTGCAGTTTTAAAGTTAATTTCCTGCAATTCTACACATTTTGCCAAAACTTATGTTATGTTAATGAAATCGGAGTGAGAGTGACTGACAAAATCAATGGGGGCCCCTGGGCACCTGCTCTGCATGCTCGGTTGGTATTCAGCCAATTATTACTAGATACCTGGCTAGACTAACTTACTAACTTACATTTTTCTCAGTAAATTCATTGAGTGACTGTCAGTGACTGACATAATGAGAACAATTACACCTTGTCTATTCTACTATTTTAACTTTCATCAGTAAGTTGAGACCCTGAGTTCTAAAAAAATGTAATACAAATATTTATAATGAGGGATACCTGGAGGAAATTGGATCTCTTTTAAATAAAAATGGATGGCCTTCCCTTCAATAATTATATATTTTTTTACCTGACCCTCCCTGCACGCTTGAAAAAAACAAACAAGTGACCCTGCCCTACACCAACAATAATAATTAAAACATATAGTGGATAGCAGAGAACACCCAAACTCCTAGGACAGACCAGAGCCTTAGATATGCACTTTTAGAAACTGTTCTTTGTCTTACAAGCATTACATGGCAACGTAGCAATTTTTTTAGCGTAGGGCTGCGGGCCAGAAGGTTGTGTGTTCTCAGACCGCAGAGGACAAGGGTAGGGTGAAAGATCTCCTTTGTACACTGAACAAAAAATATAAAAGAAACATGTCAATTGTTGGTCTAATGTTTCATGAGCTGAACTAAACGATCCCAGAAAAAGCTTATTTCTCTAATTTTGTGCACATCCCTGTTAGTGAGCATTTCTCCTTTGCCAAGATAATACATCAACCTGACAGGTGTGGCGTGTCAAGAAGCTGATTAAACGGCATGATCATTGCACACCTTGTGCTGGGGACAATAAAAGGCCACTCTAAAATGTGCAGCTTTGTCACACAACGCCACAGATGTCTCAAGTTTTGAGGGAGTGTGCAATTGGCATGCCAACTGCAGCAATATCCACCAGAGCTGGTGCCAGATAATTGAATGTTCAATGCTCTACCATAAGCCACCTCCAACATCGTTTTAGAGAATTTGGAAGTACGCCCAACCAGCCTCATAATCGCAGAGCCGGGCTTCTTCACTTGCGGGATTGTCTCAGACCAGCCACCCGGAAAGCTGATAAATTCCACACAAACTGTCAGAAACCGTTTCAGGGAAGCACATTGTGTTTATCATCCTCACCAAGGTCTAGATCTGACTGCATTTTTGTGTCTTAACTGACTTCAGTGAGCAAATGCTTACCTTCGATGGCCACTGGCACGCTGGAGAAGTGTGCTCTTCACAGATGAATCCCGGTTTCAACTGTACCAGGCAGATGGCAAATGGCGTCGTGTGGGTGAGCGGTCTGCTGATGTCAATGTTGTTAATAGAGTGCCCAATGGTGGCAGTGGGGTTATGGTGGGGCAGGCATAAGCTACAGACAATAAAAACCATTGCATTTTATCGATGAGAATTTGAAAACACAGAGATACCGTGATGAGATCCTGAGTCCAATTGTCGTGCCATTCATCTGCCACCATCATCTCATGTTTCAGCATGATAATGCACAGCCCTATGTCATAAGGATCTGTACACAATTCCTGGATGCTGAAAATGTCCTAGTTCTTCCATGGCCTGCATGCTCACCAGACATGTCACCCATTGAGCATGTTTGGGATGCTCTGGATCAGTGTACGGTGTGTTCCAGTTCCTGCCAATATCCAGCAACTTTGCACAGCCATCGAAGTGGAGTGGGGCAACATTCCACAGGCCACAATTAACACACTGATAAACTCTATGTGAAGGAGATGTGTCGTGCTACATGAGGCAAATGGTGGTCACAATAGATACTGACTGTTTTTCTGATCCACGCCCCAACTAATTTTTTTAAGGTACAGTGGGGCAAAAAAGTATTTAGTCAGCCACCAATTGTGCAAGTTCTCCCACTTAAAAAGATGAGGCCTGTAATTTTCATCATAGGCACACTTCAACTATGACAGACAAAATGAGAAGAAAAAAAATCCAGAAAATCACATTGTAGGATTTTTAATGAATTTATTTGCAAATTATGGTGGAAAATAAGTATTTGGTCACCTACAAACAAGCAAGATTTCTGGCTCTCAGAGACCTGTAACTTCTTCTTTAAGAGGCTCCTCTGTCCTCCACTCGTTACCTGTATTAATGGCACCTGTTTAATACAGGTAAAAGAGTATAAAAGACACCTGTCCACAACCTCAAACAGTCACACTCCAAACTCCACTATGGCCAAGACCAAAGAGCTGTCAAAGGACACCATAAACAAAATTGTAGACCTGCACCAGGCTGGGAAGACTGAATCTGCAATAGGTAAGCAGCTTGGTTTGAAGAAATCAACTGTGGGAGCAATTATTAGGAAATGGAAGACATACAAGACCACTGACAATCACCCTCGATCTGGGGCTCCACGCAAGATCTCACCCCGTGGGGTCAAAATGATCACAAGAACGGTGAGCAAAAATCCCAGAACCACACGGGGGGACCTAGTGAATGACCTGCAGAGAGCTGGGACTAAAGTAACAAAGCCTACCATCAGTAACACACTACGCCGCCAGGGACTCAAATCCTGCAGTGTCCCCCTGCTTAAGCCAGTACATGTCCAGGCCCGTCTGAAGTTTGCTAGAGAGCATTTGGATGATCCAGAAGAAGACTGAGAGAATGTCATATGGTCAGATGAAACCAAAATATAACTTTTTGGTAAAAACTCAACTCGTCGTGTATGGAGGACAAAGAATGCCGAGTTGCATCCAAAGAACACCATACCTACTGTGAAGCATCATTCTTTGGGGCTGTTTTTCTTTACACTGATCCATGTAAAGGAAAGAATGAATGGGGCCATGTATCGTGAGATTTTGAGTGAAAACCTCCTTCCATCAGCAAGGGCATTGAAGATGAAACGTGGCTGGGTCTTTCAGCATGACAATGATCCCAAACACACCGCCTGGGCAACGGAGGAGTGGCTTCGTAAGAAGCATTTCAAGGTCCTGAAGTGGCCTAGCCAGTCTCCAGATCTCAACCCCATAGAACATCTTTGGAGGGAGTTGAAAGTCTGTGTTGCCCAGCAACAGCCCCAAAACATCACTGCTCTAGAGGAGATCTACATGGAGGAATGGACCAAAATACCAGCAACAGTATGTGAAAACCTTGTGAAGACTTACAGAAAATGTTTGACCTCTGTCATTGCCAACAAAGGTTATATAACAAAGTATTGAGATAAACTTTTATTAATGACCAAATATTTATTTTCCACCATAATTTGCAAATAAATTCATAAAAAAATCCTACAATGTGATTTTCTGGATTTTTTCTCATTTTGTCTGTCATAGTTGAAGTGTACCTATGATGAAAATTACAGGCCTCTCTCATATTTTTAAGTGGGAGAACTTGCACAATTGGTGGCTGACAAAATACTTTTTTGCCCCACTGTATGTGTGACCAACAGATGCATATCTGTATTCCCAGTCATGTGAATCTATAGATTAGGGCCTAATGAATTGATCTCAATTGACTGATTACCTTATATGAACTGTAAAACCTTTGAAATCGTTGCATGTTGCGTTTATATTTTTGTTCAGTGTAATAAAGGCATTGCATGAATCTATCATCGTATTTGGGAATCCAAGAAGAAATATCCTTTTATAAACACATTTCATGCAATTCTACATCCTTTTAAATGACTGGAGACAAGAATAATATTTTTGTTATACAACACCAGTGCATGTGAGCAGAGTAGATCGAGGAGGCGCGTATGCGTAATTTGGCTGGAGCGCTGAGAGGATTTTAAAAAGTTTGGAGTGTTGGCCCACTCTCCAGCTCCAATTTTGCTCTGCTACCACTTAACCATGAGCTCTGGGCATGCTCTATCCAGCCTATTTCGGTTCCTTTATCATTATTCTTTTAATTATCTCTATTGTGTTGCATTTATTTAGCCTACCCCACTACTGGTAATGCAGATAGGGCTGTGGCAATCATTACATTTTGTCAGCAGGTGATTGTCAAGAAAATAACTGACATGAATTAACATAAATACATTTAGCATTTACTGGCTTCCACACATAGCCTACAAGCTACTGAGGCAGACCTTTGGAACATCTACATTTTTAAAAGTCTAATAAATGCATGTAATGTAGCCTTTATTTATTTTAGACAGGTCTAAAGAAGCATGATAAGAAGAAAGTGTAGTCTATTTCAGAAGAACAGAATAGCATACTCAGAGTTGTCCTTTTGTTGGGTCCTGATCTGACTATGCCATATGGCTGTATGCTACACTAGTTTATTTAGCAGTTTATTTAGCAGATAAGGTTTGCTTATTATTCCGTGTCATTATTTTATAGTATGTAGAATACAATTGAACAAAGCTGAATAAAATAAATGGCAGGCCAGGCCAGGCCAGTCCCCCCCCCCCATAGCCTCAGGCAGAAGAGTTGAAACTGGAGCAGCAGCACAACCAGGTGGACTGGGGACAGCAAGGAGTCATCAGGCCAGGTAGTCCTGAGGCATGGTCCTAGGGCTCAGGTCCTCCGGAAGGGAGGAAGAAAGGGAGAGAGAGAAAATTAGAGGGAGTATACTTAAAATTCACACAGGACACCGGATAAGACAGGAGAATAACACCAGATAACAGACTGACCCTAGCCCCCCGGCAAATAGACTACAGCACCATAGATACTGGAGGCTGAGACGGGGGGTTGGGAGACACTGTGGCCCTGACCCTATATACTCAGTACTTTGTTGAAGCACCTATGGCAGTGATTACAGCCTCGAGTCTTCTTGGGTATGACGCTACAAGCTTGGCGCACCTGTATTGGGGTGTTTCTCCCAGTCGTCTCTGCAGATCCACACAAGCTGTCAGGTTAGATGGGGAGCGTCACTGCGCAGCTCTTTTCAGGTCTCTCCAGACATGTTTGATGGGGTTCAAGTCCGGGCTCTGGCTGGGCCACTCAAAGACATTCAGACTTGTCCCATAGCCAACTTCTGCGTTGTCTTGGCTGTGTGCTTTAGGTCGTTGTCCTGTTGAAAGGTGAACCTTCGCCCCAGTCTAAGATCCTGAGGGCTCTGGAGCAGGTTTTCATCAAGGATCTCTCTGTAGTTTTTGCCGTCCTCGATCCTGACTAATCTCCCACTCCCTGCCATTGAATAACATCCCCACAGCATGATGCTGCCACCACCATGCTTCACCGTAGGGATGGTGCCAGGTTTCCTCCAGACATGACGCTTGGCATTCAGGCCAAAGAGTTCAATCTTGGTTTCATCAGACCAGAGAATCTTGTTTCTCATGGTCAGAGTCCTTTAGGTGCCTTATGGCAAACTCCAAGAAGACTGTCATGTGCCTTTAATTGAGAAGTGGTTTCCGTCTGACCACTCTATCATAAATACCTGATTGGTGGAGTGCTGCAGAAATGGTTGTCCTTCTGGTTGTACTTTTCCCATCTCCACAAAGGAACTCTGGAGCTCTGTCAGAGTGACCATCAGGTTTCTGGTCACCTCCCCGACCAAGGTCCTTCTCCCTCGATTTCTCAGTTTGGCCGGGCGGCCAGCACTAGGAAGAGTCTTGGAGGTTCTAAACTGCATCCATTTAAGAATGATGGAGACCACTGTGTTCTTGGGGACCTTCAATGCTGCAGAATTTTTTTGGTACCCTTCCCCAGATCTGTGCCTTGACACAATCCTGTCTCTGCGCTCTACGGACAAATCCTTTGACCTCATGGTTTGGTTTTTGCTTTACGACAGGAGTCCAATGAAGTTGTAGAAACATCTCAAGGATGATCAATGGAAACAGGATGCACCTGAGCTCAATTTCGAGTCTCATAGCAAAGGGTCTGAATACTTATGTAAATAATGTATTTCTGTCTTTAAATTTTTATACATTTTCCAGAAATTCAAAAAAAACTATTTTTGTTTTGTCATTATGTGGTATTGTATGTAGATTGATGATGCCATCTTTTTATTGAATCAATTTTTGAATAAGGCTGTAACGTAACAAAATGTGGAAAAAGTCAAGGGGTCTGAATACTTTCCAAATGCACTGTATGTTTATATTTTAATACATTCTAAAGCTGCATGGTGGGACTCTAATGATGTTTTGAAAAACGTTGCATGAAAGGCGTGAGCTCTGATTAGTTTCTTGTTGAACCTGTACACACTTCATCAGTCTCTCATTAACAATCAAACAATCAAATCACTGTCAAACGCTCCCTAAAACACTTCAGCGAGCAGGCCTTTCTAATAGACCTGGCCCGGGTATCCTGGAAGGATACTGTCCTCATCCCGTCAGTAGAGGATGCCTGGTTGCTCTTTAAAAGTGCATTCCTCATCTTCTTAAATAAGCATGCCGATTCAAAAAATGTAGAACTAAGAACAGATATAGCCCTTGGTTCAACCCAGACTTGACTGCCCTTGACCAGCACAAAAACATCCTGTGGCGTTCTGCATTAGCATCAAATAGCCCCCGCGATATGCAACTTTCCAGGGAAGTCAGGAACCAATATACTCAGTCAGTTAGGACATTTGGAAATTAGTTAGGAAATTTGTATCCTGTAGCACCAATTCCAAAAAGTTATGCGACACTGTAAAGTCCATGGAGAATAAGAGCACCTCCTCACAGCTGCCCACTGCACTGAGGATAGGAAACACTGTCACCACTGATAAATCCACAATAATCAAGAATTTCAATAAGCATTTTTCTATGGCTGGCCATGCTTTCCACCTGGCTACCCCTAACCTGGCCAACATTTCAGTATCCCCTGCAGCAACTTGCCCAAGCCCCATATACTACCCACCACTGTGACCTGTATGCTCTTGTTGGCTGGCCCTCACTTCATATTCGTTGGCAAACCCACTGGCTCCAGGTCGTCTATAAGCCTTTGCTCGGTAAAGCCCCTCCTTATCTCAGCTCACTGATCAACATAGCAACACCCACCCATAGCATGCGCTCCAGCAGGTATATTTCACTGATCATCCCCATAGCAACACTTACTTTGGCCACCTTTCCTTCCAGTTCTCTGCTGCTAATGACTGGAACGATTTGCAAAAATAACTGAAGCTGGAGTCTTATCTTCCTCTCTAACTTTAAGCATCAGCTGTCAGAGCAGCTTACCGATCACTGTACACAGCCCATCTGTAAATAGCACACCCGACTACCTCATCCCCATATTGTTACTTATCCTCTTGCTCTTTTGCTCCCCAGTATCTCCACTTGCACATCATCATCTGAACATCCCTCACTCCAGTGTTAATGCTAAATTGTAATTATTCCGCCTCTATGGCGTATTTATTGCCTTGCCGCTCTACTCTTCTACATTTGCACACAATGTACATAGATTTTTCTATTGTGTTATTGACTGTGCGTTTGTTTATGTGTAACTCTGTGTTGTTGTTTTAGTCGCACTGCTTTGCTTTATCTTGGCCAGGTCGCAGTTGTAAATGAGAACTTGTTCTCAACTGACCTACCTGGTTAAATAAAGGTGAAAAAAAACAAACAAAAAAACAATTTGTCCAGCACTTGATAATACTCGCACCAAGCCTCGAACATCCTGCCGGCATCCCTCGTGTGGCCCTAATGCCCCCTGAAAATCTATGCCTTTTGCGGCCAAAGTGGACGTTTTGCCCTTGGGCTGAATATAATAATTATAATTCCCTTCCGGCTACCGTGCTCCGAAGCACATCTCACTCACATGGCTCTCTCCAATATCTCAATTCTTATTAGCCAATACCTGTCACGTGATCGGGTCCTTCTCACAGATATTTCAGCTAAGAAGTAGGCTACAAGTGAATGAAGTCAGACACTCTTATCGAATTCCGAGATGCATACAGAAGATGTAGGCCAAACGAACAACAAAAGCACTAGCCTATGTCAATCTACTAGTACAAAAGTTGACCTATTCGATTGGTCAACTTGTCCTTCTGAAGAATAAATACATATTCCAAACATACTCTGGGAGTTGGATGCGATAGATCCCAAATGAATACAACTACTTGCATCAAAAAAGCAATGAGGCTGATGCAACAGATCAGAATGTTTAGCTTAAAATGTTGATAAACTATTAAGCAATTTCGTCCCATTATAAGAGCAGTAATGCGCACGTGGCAGTAGGCTATAAGCGCCAATGTTCCAAAATGCAATCAATTAGCGTCAAAACACTGTTCTTAAAAGTGATGGCAAATGTGCTAAGTTATTTGGCCACTTTAGTTGTGCTACAAACCTTAGGCTTATATATATATATAGGCTTATGGGCTAAGCTACATGAGGTGTGTGACTATGATTTTTAAAAGTAACAAAAAAATAGGCAGGTCTTTACATAACCTACATAATATATGTGTGAAATTAGTTTTGATTTAGAATGAACCATTATCATGCACATGTCTCAGAACAGAGGCATGGGAAAAAATACATGTCATCTATGCATTTAAATAGCGAATGGAGGACGCTTTCTCCGTGGTTCATTTTCATGCCAGCCAGGTAGGCTATACCCCTGTCGTAAAGTGAAGCAAAATTAGGAAGGTTGAGAAATAAATATAGTAGTCCTAGCCTAAAAGCTGATGGGGTCCTCCTCTTTTTAATAGAGGCCATCAAAACTCTTTTCTCATGCATAGCCTATAGAAATGTTTCGGAACATGAGCTCATGGGCTCTCATGAAGTGTTTGATTAGATTTTCGATTACATTTTGCATTGATGTCAGAGGGACAATGAAGTGCTGAGTACCAGGCAGTTAGCAAGTTTTGTAGGCTGCTAATGACCATCAGCAGCATCAGTGCTTGGAGAAGCCTAATTACTGTGACTAAACAGTTACGTGGAATTTGACTGCCAGTGTGGCGGTAATACGGTCACCGTAACAGCCCAAGGCCTACCTCTGAGCCTATCTCTTAGTAGCAAGTGGTGCAGCGGTCTAAGGCACTGCATCGTAAGTCTTTGAGGCATCACTACAGATCTGGGTTTGATCCCAGGCTGTGTCACAGCCGGCCGTGACCGGGAGACCCATGATGCAACGCACAATTGGCACAGCATCGTCCGGGTTAGGGGAGGGTTTGGCCGGCCGGGATATCCATGTCCCATCACGCTCTAGCAACTCCTTGTCGCGGGCCGGCTGCCTGCAAGCTGACCTCGGTCACCAGCTGGATGGCATTTCCTCCGACACATTGGTTCCAGGTTAAGCAAGCAGTGCGGCTTGGCAGGGTCGTGTTTCAGAGGACACATGACTCTCGGCCTTTGCCTCTCCCGAAGCCGTAGGGGAGTTACAGCGATGGGACAAGACTGTAACTACCAATTGGATATCATGAAATTGGAGAGAAAAAAAGGGTACAAGTACAAAACATTTTTAAATTAAATAAAGATTGAATTAAAATGAAGACTGTTTAAATGAATTAAGCCTTCTTGAATTAGCCTACTTTCAGCACCAATCTCCAGTTGAAGTTTACCTCCGTTTCTCAAAATGTTCACGCTCTTCCTCTTAAACTTAACAGGACATCAGCACACACTGATATAATTGTTATTGGGATAGCCTATCCATCATGAATGGGATAGCCTATCCATTAGTGTGTATGCAGTGGTCTAATTTTATTAACACCATCCCAGCAGCGCAAAACTCAGGAAGGAAGTACATTTCCGCATAAATAAAACTTGCACTTTGTATAGCCTAGGCCTATATACAATAGTATAGCTGTAGGTTATAGATAATTTGATTGAAACCACAGGTGCACCTGATATTGCACATCCAGCAGAGAATCAGGGATGAGGGGTAGCATCTGGCAATGTAGAAATTTAACCTGTTGCGACTCTAGGAGCAGTATTTTCATTTTTGGAAAAAAAAACGTTCCCGTTTTAAACTGGATATTTTGTCAGGAAAAGATGCTAGAATATGCATATAATTGACAGCTTTGGATAGAAAACACTCTAACGTTTCCAAAACTGTAAAGATATTGTCTGTGAGTATAACAGAACTGATGTTGCAGGCGAAAGCCTCAGAAAAATCCAATCCGGAAGTGCCCCATATTTTGAAAGCGCTGCGTTCCAATGAGTCCCTATTGAGCTGTGAATGTGCTATCAACCAGCTTAAGCTTTCTACGTATTCCCCAAGGTGTCTACAGCATTGTGACGTAGTTTTACGCATTTATGTTGAAGAATAGCCGTAGGCGGCTACATTGCGTAAGTGGTCACCTGATGGCTCCCAGGGTGACTATCGCGTAAAATACAGAGGTAGCCATTACTCCAATCGGTCCTACTGAAAAACTAATTGTCCCGACGGATATATTATCGAATAGATATTTGAAAAACACCTTGAGGATTGATTATAAACAACGTTTGCCATGTTTGTCGATATTATTGAGCTAATTTTGAATATTTTTCTTAAATCGATTACAAATTTCATGACTTTCCCCTAGACTAGAAAAAAATTGAAAAATAATGACCCTCCCACATTTTTGTCCGGGTCCCAGTTCTGAAAATGTCTAACAGTCCCTAAGCAACCATTTATGTCGCTTATGCCTGGAGCCTGCACTGGATACCGATACCAGGTTAAGTATTACAATACTAGATACCAAAATGATAAAAATTCTAGCATTGATGTAATCGTAGACAGACTCACTGTAGGGCTCCCAAGTGGAGCAGCATCTCAGTGCTAGAGGCGTCACTATAGACCCTGGTTCGATTCCAGGTTGTATCACAACCGGCCGTAATTGGGAGTCCCATAGGGCGGCGACAAATGGCCCAGAGTTGTCCGGGTTAGGGTTTGGCCGGGGTAGGGCGTCATTGTAAATAAGAATTTGGTCTTAACTGACTTGCCTTGTTAAATAAAAGGTTAAAAAAAATTAAAGAAATAACTGTAGATAATGGTGGCACTACTTCTGTTGTTAAAATCAGAGAAACCAATAATGAGATGGAGACATTAGACAAAAATCCTTCTGCAAAACCATAAATGAGACTCATACAAAGTAATTTTACAATTAAATCTCAACTGTTTTAAATGTAATTTGATACAAATCAGCATAAAATTGCTCATCCTAATGCCATAATATTGGGTCAAATTACATCAAAGTTCAAATAGGGTGCTACCATTTTAAGGCCAGCATCACACCCAAATATAGATTTTTTTCTCTTAATCATATCACAATCAACTTTAACCATTTGAATGTGGACACAAATAAAATAGGTGTCTGGTCAAAAGCAGTACTCTATGTAGGGAATAGGGTGCCATTCGGGGCGATGACAGAGTGGTGAACGAGCTTTCCATGCAGAGTTTTTAGATTTTCGTTTTAGTGTGGCGTTGAATAATGATAATTAGGGTGATTACACAGCCTCGGCTCTGTGGGATAGTGTGTGAAATACAGAGTGTTGGCGTCCAGATACACTCATTTACAGCACAAGCATTCCATTACACACCATTCCCTTCCCCATTGATATGTGAAATTGTCATAATTAAGATAAGATAAAATTCAGAATAGAGCAAGGTTAAAAGCTCACAACCCTATTCAAAGCTTACTTTGACCTCTTCTATCAAACTCAAGTCAATGGATGGTAATTTACTCCCAGAGCTGTGGTACTGGTTGAATCTGAGGTTTCCACATTAATTCCTAAACTATCCTAAAATGTGGCCATTTCCACCTGATAAAACGAAATCCTGAATTAAAATGACCCATGTTGCAATCATGAAAAAACAAACAATCTGGTCTTTGTCGTTTGACATTGAGAACCGTGGAAGAGATGAGAGCTGAAGTTTTAGTAAATGTGCAGATTCCGTATCTCAGTCACAAACAAGACACTCAATTAACAACCTCATAAGGAGTGGCAAAAAAGAGCCCCACAGCCCTTTGTTTCTTCCCAAATGTTATGATAGCAGGATCAGACAGGAAGCCAAATTATTCTTGTTTAAATAACACCACAATACAACGTGCCGTGCTTTGGTAGACTGGTATAACGTACCTTGCTGTACCTGTCGTATCAGACTCGCCATCTGCCAGAGTTAAAGGGACACTCCCAAATAAATGTTTGTCAGACATGTCCATGTCAGACATGTCCATGGATCCTAGACTGGCACTCCTACTCTGAGATGCCCTGGACTAACTCACCTCTCTCTGTGTTGGGGACTCCTAGGTCAATGGTAGGTATGGAGGGGTCAGTGTGGTCACTGTAATACTCCAACAGAGATGCCTCTCTCTCCCACGTCTTCTTCACCACTGGGACTGGGGCAGGACAACAGGGCGACAGGTAAAACAATACAGCTCAACACTTTCACAATACAATAGTAAGTAGAATCAGGCTTCGGTACACAGAAAACGTGCAGCAATTATTAATAATGAATGTTAAACACATTTAGTCTTTTACAGAACTTTTTGAAATAAACATTTCAATAGATGTTTTTGAAGTTTTTTTCTTGTTCAATGTAAAAGAATTGGACCTGTAAAAAATAAAATAAAAACACAGAGAGAGTCAAAAGCATTAAAGGACTGGAGGCAACTGAGGGGGAAAAATAGTCAATTACAAAATACTATTTTTTCACATCCAACCCTCATGCCATAAATACATCTAATGTCCCTTTTAGTTATGTCTGTGTGTTAGTTGAGGATGACTGTAATTATAATCAGAGCAAGTAGCTGTGACCGACATGTCAGCTGGAGCTTATGTAGAATTTTCCGGATGGTTCCGAAATTCTAACGGCAAAATGTTATCCGTCTCATTAAGTTTTAATGGATTCCTGGTACTTCTGACCCAGCGTTGCTATGAAAGCTACATTAACAGTCAGGCTGTCGGGGGGGGTACCAATCCACCTCTACGCCGTGACAAAGCAAGTTTGTGACTGACATCTTGTGCTGAGAGTTAAACCAGGCCACCACAGAGTCAGTACTTTACCAGGCACACATCTCAAAGGCTAAATATGCCTTCCATCCCTTAGAAGAATAGAGCAAATGTTGACATTATAGACCCTGTCTGAGTTTAACCACGTCAGAGCTTCAGGTGAGCTTCAAATGTCTGACTCACCTCTCTCACTATGAAACTTCTTGCAAGTTTTCACAGCAACAAAGATGTCTTCCTTCTTTACAGGCTCCCCCTGTAAGAAAAGCAGGAATATAAGAATTAGACATATATTTTAGGGCCCAGAGTTTTTCCTGGGCAGGTCACATGATCAGGAATAACACTGGGCCCTAGTTATGGAACATACATCCCAAGAGGGGAGCTGTTATCGTTGTTGAAGCACCACTAACTTTTTTAAATTCCCTGCCCGTGTTGAAGAGACCTTGTGAATCTGGACAAGTTCCTCCAGATGACACATGCGGTATTATTAGGTTATTATTTGAGAGTGAAATGTAAATTGTCCATGTTAATTTAAGTGATCAGGTCTACTACATGTCTGTCTGTGGCTCTCAGGCTGATGCCAGAGGGAGGCCATACACCCTGCTTATAGGCTGTCCTCTGCCTCTCTGTGAGGCTCAAGGCTTTCTGCCTGTGTCTCAAATGGCACCCTATTCCCTATGTAGTACCCTACGTTTCACAAGGGCCCGTAGGAAATTGGCCAAAAGTAGTCAAATTGGCCCAAAGTAGTATACTATAAAGGGAATAGGGTGCAATTTGGGATGCAAACCTATGAGTTATCTCTGTCTTCTCGGCATATTAGAGCTCTGGCCAGGTTAGTGGGAAGATGTCGAGAAAAGGTAGGAGGGAGGAAGGGTAGGAGGGAGACTAAAAGGAGAGAGCCAGCATAGTCATAGATCAGCAGGGGAGAAAGGGTAGGAGGGAGAAAGGTTAGGAGGGAAACTAAATGGAGAGAGCAATCATAGTCATAGATCAGATGGGGAGAAAGGGCAGGAGGGAGAAAGGTTAGGAGGGAGACTAAATGGAGAGAGCAAGCATAGTCATAGATCAGATGGGGAGAAAGGGTAGGAGGGAGAGTAAATGGAGAGAGCAAGCATAGTCATAGATCAGATGGGGAGAAAGGGTAGGAGGGAGAAAGGTTAGGAGGGAGACTAAATGGAGAGAGCAAGCATAGTCACAGATCAGATGGGGAGAAAGGGTAGGAGGGAGAGGAAATGGCGAGAGCCAGCCAGAATAGTCATAGATCAGATGGGGAGAAAGGAAGGGTAGGAGGGAGACTAAAAGGAGAGAGCCAGCATAGTCATAGATCAGATGGGGAGAAAGGAAGGGTAGGAGGGAGACTAAAATGAGAGAGCCAGCATAGTCATAGATCAGATGGGGAGGAAGGGTAGGAGTGGGAATAAAAGGAGAGAGCCAGCCAGAATAGTCATAGATCAGATGGGAGAAAGGAAGGGTAGGAGGGAGACTAAATGGAGAGAGCCAGCAAAGTCATATATCAGAGGGGGAGAAAGAGAAGGAGGGAGAAAGG
>NW_027258473.1:5000-17500 GCF_045791955.1 Oncorhynchus clarkii lewisi
GATTTACAATTGGATTAGAGTGGGTGTAGGTAGGCCTGTTCAACAGCCCTGGGTCTTTACATTCCAGCCCAGCGTCATTCAATTACAGCTTGTATTGTGTGGCAGTGTTACAGCGCACGAGTGGTTTATCCCTGCACCACACAAACACACATAGTACTGGATGGCAGAGGAGAAGGCAGGGGAGAAGGTAGGGGAGAAGGCAGGAGAGAAGGCAGGGGGGGACAGAGGAAAACGCAGGGGAGAAAACGGAGGAGAAGACAGGGGAGAAAGCCGAAGAGATGGCAGGGGAGAAAGACTGGGAGAAGGCAAGGGAGAAAGCAGAGAAGACAGGGGAGAAGGCCGAAGAGAAGGCAGGAGAGAAGGCAGGGGAGAAGGCAGGGAGAAGGCCAAAGAGAAGGCAGGAGAGAAGGCAGGGGAGAAGGCCGAAGAGAAGGCAGGAGAGAAGGCAGGGGAGAAGTGTAAGGTGTGTATTTGTTTAGGGGTAAGGTTGTGTATGTGTGTGTGTGTGTGTGTGTGTGTGTGTGTGTGTGTGTGTGTGTGTGTGTGTGTGTGTGTGTGTGTGTGTGTGTGTGTGTGTGTGTGTCTGTAGCCAGGCGTGTAATCCTCCTCTCAGGATATTTGCTGGAGATAAGCACGCTACCTATGCTGTGTCGAGGCGTGATGTCACAACCGTGTACATCAATGGATGTGTAATTCTGGGACCGTGGTGTTTCATGTTACAGTCTCATGTTAATGGATGTGTAATTCTGGGACCGTGGTGTTTCATGTTACAGTCTCATGTTAATGGATGTGTAATACTGGGACTGTGGTGTTTCATGTTACAGTCTCATGTTAATGGATGTGTAATACTGGGACTGTGGTGTTTCATGTTACAGTCTCATGTTAATGGATGTGTTATACTGGGACTGTGGTGTTTCATGTTACAGTCTCATGTTAATGGATGTGTTATACTGGGACTGTGGTGTTTCATGTTACAGTCTCATGTTAATGGATGTGTTATACTGGGACTGTGGTGTTTCATGTTACAGTCTCATGTTAATGGATGTGTAATACTGGGACTGTGGTGTTTCATGTTACAGTCTCATGTTAATGGATGTGTTATACTGGGACTGTGGTGTTTCATGTTACAGTCTCATGTTAATGGATGTGTTATACTGGGACTGTGGTGTTTCATGTTACAGTCTCATGTTAATGGATGTGTTATACTGGGACCGTGGTGTTTCATGTTACAGTCTCATGTTAATGGATGTGTTATACTGGGACTGTGGTGTTTCATGTTACAGTCTCATGTTAATGGATGTGTTATACTGGGACTGTGGTGTTTCATGTTACAGTCTCATGTTAATGGATGTGTTATACTGGGACTGTGGTGTTTCATGTTACAGTCTCATGTTAATGGATGTGTAATACTGGGACTGTGGTGTTTCATATTACAGTCTCATGTTAATGGATGTGTTATACTGGGACTGTGGTGTTTCATGTTACAGTCTCATGTTAATGGATGTGTAATACTGGGACTGTGGTGTTTCATGTTACAGTCTCATTTTAATGGATGTGTTATACTGGGACTGTGGTGTTTCATGTTACAGTCTCATGTTAATGGATGTGTTATACTGGGACTGTGGTGTTTCATGTTAATGTCTCATGTTAATGGATGTGTTATACTGGGACTGTGGTGTTTCATGTTACAGTCTCATGTTAATGGATGTGTTATACTGGGACTGTGGTGTTTCATGTTACAGTCTCATGTTAATGGATGTGTTATACTGGGACTGTGGTGTTTCATGTTACAGTCTCATGTTAATGGATGTGTTATACTGGGACTGTGGTGTTTCATGTTACAGTCTCATGGTAATGGATGTGTTATACTGGGACTGTGGTGTTTCATGTTACAGTCTCATGTTAATGGATGTGTTATACTGGGACTGTGGTGTTTCATGTTACAGTCTCATGTTAATGGATGTGTTATACTGGGACTGTGGTGTTTCATGTTACAGTCTCATGTTAATGGATGTGTTATACTGGGACTGTGGTGTTTCATGTTACAGTCTTCGGAAAACTATGGACAAGAAACAAGTGAGTCACCTAAATAAATAAACACTCACGATGTTGAAACCAATGGAAAAAGCTGTCTGTTGAATGAAATCTGATATTATGATATTATAGTTCATCTATAAAGCATTTCTAATGAAGCTGTCACTTTTAAATACAAGACAGATCGTAGACGTATTAACATAAATGTATTTTGGTCTCTGGTGATTCTCTGATCCACCTCTATGCAGATGACACCTGTCACGCCCTGACCGTAGAGAGCTTTTTATGTCTCTATTTTGGTTTGGTCAGGGTGTGATTTGGGTGGGCATTCTATGTCCTTTTTCTATGTTTTGTATTTCTTTGTTTTGGCCGGGTATGGTTCTCAATCAGGGACAGCTGTCTATCGTTGTCTCTGATTGGGAACCATACTTAGGGAGCTTTTTCCCACATGGGTTTTGAGGGTAGTTATTTTCTGTTTAGTGTTTGCACCTTAAAGGACTGTTTCGGATTAATTTATTCTCTTGTTATTTTGTATTAGTGTTCAGGTCAATAAAGAAACATGAACACTTACCACACTACGCTTTGGTCCGACTAACCTCCAGACGAGCTTCAATGCTATACAACTCCTTCCGTGGCCTCCAACTGCTCTTAAATGCAAGTAAAACTAAATGCATGCTCTTCAACCGATCACTGCCCGCACCTGCCCGCCCGTCTAGCATCACTACTCTGGATGGTTCTGACTTAGAATATGTGGACAACTACAAATACCTAGGTGTCTGTGTAAACCCTCTTTCCAGACTCACATTAAGCATTTCCAATCCAAAATGAAATCTAGAATCGGTTTCCTATTTTGCAACAAAGCATCTTTCACTCATGCTGCCAAACATACCCTCGTAAAACTGACCATCTTACCGATCCTTGACTTCGGCGATGTCATTTACAAAATAGCCTCCAACACTCTACTCAACAAATTTAATGCAGTCTATCACAGTGCCATCCATTTTATCACCATTTTATCATCCATTTTATCACCAAAGCCCCATATACTACCCACCACTGCGACCTGCATGCTTTCGTTGGCTGGCCCTCACTTCCTACTCGTCACCAAACCCACTGGCTCCCACTGGCTCCAGGTCATCTACAAGTCTCTGCTAGGTAAAGCCCCGCCTTATCTCACCATAGCAGTACCCACCCGTAGCACGCGCTCAGGCAGGTATATCTCACTGGTCACCCCCAAAGCCAATTCTTCCTTCGGCCGCCTTTCCTTCCAGTTCTCTGCTGCCAATGACTGGAACGAACTGCAAAAATCACTCATATCTCCCTCACTTGCTTTAAGCACCAGCTGTCAGAGCAGATCAAAGATCACTGCACCTGTACATAGCCCATCTGTAAATAGCCCATCCAACTACCTCATCCCCATACTGTATTAATTGATTTATCTTGCTCCTTTGCACCCCAGTATCTCTACTTGCAAATTCATCTTCTGCACATCTACCATTCCAGTGTTTAATTGCTATATTGTAATTACTTTGCCAACATGGGCTATTTATTGCCTTACCTCCCTTATCCTACCTCATTTGCACACACTGTGTATCGACTTTTTCTACTGTATTAATGACTGTATGTTTGTTTATTCCATGTGTAACTCTGTGTTGTTGTATGTGTCAAACTGCTTTGCTTTATCTTGGCCAGGTCGCAGTTGTAAATGATAACTTCTTCTCAACTAACCTACCTGGATAAATAAAGGTGAAATAAAAAAATGACATTTTTGGGGGGGGTTGCCTTCAAATCAAATCAAATTGTATTGTATTGGACACATACGCGTGTTTAGCAGATGTTATTGCGGGTGTAGCGATATGCTTGAGTTTCTAGCTCTGACAGTGCAGTAATATCTAACAAGTAATATCAAACTATTTCACAACATATACCCAATACACACAAGTCTAAGTAAAGGAATGGAATTAAGAATATATAAATGAACTCAGCAAAAAAAGAAAAGTCGTCTCACTGTCAACTGCCAAGGCCACCCCCCCCTTTAGTCAGGGACACATTATTCAATTTCTGTTAGTCACATGTCAAAATCAAAAGTAACAGTCAGTATCTGGTGTGGCCACCAGCTGCATTAAGTACTGCAGTGCATCTCCTCCTCATGGACTGCACCAGCTTTGCCAGTTCTTGCTGTGAGATTTTACCCCACTCTTCCACCAAGGCACCTGCAAGGTCCCGAACATTTCTGTAGGGAATGGCCCTAGCCCTCACCCTCCAATCCAACAGGTCCCAGACGTGCTCAATGGGATTGAGATCCAGGTTCTTCGATGGCCATGGCAGAACACTAACATTCCTGTCTTGCAAGAAATCACGTACAGAACGAGCAGTAGGGCTGGAGGCATTGTCATGCTGGAGGGTCATGTCAGGATGAACCTGCAGGAATGGTACCACATGAGGGAGGAGGATGTCTTCCCTGTAATGCACAGCATTGAGATTGCCTGCAATGACAACAAGCTGAGTCCGATGATGCTGTGACACACCGCCCCAGACCATGACGGACCCTCCACCTCCAAATCGATCTGGCTCCAGAGTACAGGCCTCGGTGTAACACTCATTCCTTCGACAATAAACGTGAATCCGACCATCACCCCTGGTGAGACAAAACCGCCACTCGTCAATGAAAAGCACTTTTTTGCCAGTCCTGTCTGGTGACGTTGTTGCCGATAATATCTGGTGAGGACCTGCCTTACAACAGGCCTACAAGCCCTCAGTCCAGCCTCTCTCAGCCTACTGTTGACAGTCTGAGCACTGATGGAGGGCTTGTGCGTTCCTGGTGTAACTCGGGCAGTCGTTGTTGGCATCCTGTACCTGTCCCGCAGGTTGGATGTTCGAATGTACCGATTCTGTGCAGGTGTTGTTACACGTGGTTTGCCACTGCGAGGACGATCAGCTGTCTGTCCTGTCTCCCTGTAGCTTTGTCTTAGACGTCTCACGGTACGGACATTGCCATTTATTTCCCTGGCCACATCTGCAGTCCTCATCCCTCCTTGAAGCATGTCTAAGGCATGTTTACAAAGATGAGCAGGGACCCTGGGTATCTTTCTTTTGGTGTTTTTCAGAGTCAGTAGAAAGGCATCTTTAGTGCTGTGACCTTAATTGCCTGTAAGCTGTTAGTGTCTTAACGACCATTCCACAGGTTCATTAATTGTTTATGGTTCATTGAACAAGCATGGGAAACAGTGTTTAAACCCTTTACAATGTAGATCTGTGAAGTTATTTTGATTTTTACGAAATCTCTTTCAAAGACAAGGTCCTGAAAAAGGGATGTTTATATAGACAAGGGAGTTTATATAGACAAGCACTGTCAGGGCAGCATAGACTAAGATACAGTAGAATAGAATAGAATACAGTATATACTTATGACATGAGTAATGCAAAATATGTAAACATTATGTAAACATTATTAAAGCGACTATTTATTAAAGTGGCCAGTGATTTCAAGTCTAAGTATATAGGCAGCAGCCTCTGCTAGTGATGGCTATTTAACAGTCTGATGGCCTTGAGATAGAAGCTGTTTTTCAGTCTCTCGGTCCCAGATTTGATGCACCTATACTGACCTCGCCTTTGTTTTGTTGATGTTGAGCGAGAGGTTATTTTCCTGGAACCACACTCCTAGAGCCCTCACCTCCTCCCTGTAGGCTTTCTCATCATTGTTGGTAATCAAGCCTACTACAGTTGTGTCATCTGCAAACTTGATGATTGAGTTGGAGGCGTGCTTGCCACGCAGTCATGGGTGACCAGGAAGTACAGGATGGGGCTGAGCTCAGTTTGTGAGGGTTTTAGGTGCCAAGCTAAATTTCTTCAGCCTCCTGAGGTTGCAGAGGCGCTGTTGCACCTTATTCACCACACTGTCTGTGTGGGTTAACCATTTCAGTTTGTCAGTGATGTGTACGCCGAGGAACTTGAAGCTTTTCACCTTCTCCACTGCGGTCCCGTCAATGTGGATAGGGGGGTGCTCCCTCCTGTTTCCTGAAATCCACAATCACCTCCTTTGTTTTGTTGATGTTGAGTGAGAGGTTATTTTCCTGGAACCACACTCCTAGAGCCCTCACATCCTCCCTGTAGGCTGTCACGTCATTGTTGGTAATCAAGCCTACTACTGTTGTGTCGTCACAAACTTGATGATTGAGTTGGAGGCGTGCTTGGCCACACAGTCATGGGTGAACAGGGAGTACAGGAGGGGGCCCCGGTGTTGAGGATCAGCGAAGTGAAGGTGTTGTGTCCTACCTTCACCACCTGGGGATCTATTGGGATGGTAAGCAAATTGAAGTGGGTCTAGGGTGACGGGTAGGGTAGAGGTGATATGATCCTTGACTCGTCTCTCAAAGCACTTCATGGTGACAGAGGTGAGTGCTATGAGGCGATAGTCATTTAGTTCAGTTACCTTTGCTTTCTTGGGTACAGGAACAATCGTGGCCATCTTGAAGCAAGTGGGGGCAGCAGACTTGGATAGGGAGAGATTGAATATGTCCTTAAACACACCCTCTCAATGCAGTGCCAATACCACCATATGAGAGAAAATATCACAAATCAATAAACTTCTAACTTTTAAACACGGCTGAAAACATTTTCACACATATCAGAGGTGTTGTTACAGACATTAGAGACACAATAGTTAGATAAAATGGACACATTTCATTCTACAGTTGGTGCATGAAGTCATTGGGAGAGAGCATGTATAGAGGTGGAAAACCAACAGGAACAAAATCAACTTCCTGTCTCTTCTATTTTCTCCCTCCTTCCCATACCCCATTTCTCTCACTTACACAATCTCTATTCCTCTCTCTCACTCTCAGATCTCTCTCTCATCTCTCACCATTCTCTTGGTTTCTTTTTCATTCTGGTCCAGACTTGTATCGTGGATTAGTGTTATTTTTCTGATTTCACACAGGAAGTTTGTATGCCTGTAAAATGTAGTTATTGAGAAAAGGGTTGTGACAAATCCATAACCTCAGCTCAACTCTCTGGTTACAGTGCTTAGAGATGGATTTTATGTTATTTGGAATAACAAATCACAATCCTCTCTCTCTCAGCACATGTTGTCATCCTCCAGGTGTGACGACCAAGTTCGTTCACGGTTACAAATGAGTCCATTCCTGTCTTAGGTAAAGAGAGAGATCATGGCTCCATGGACACTGGCTAGAAAAGACTAGGGTCATGGATTATACATCCAGAAAGGAGGGAACAGTATGTACTAGTTGTGAACAGTATGGACTAGGAGGGAGCAGTATGTATTAGTGGGGAGCAGTATGTTCTAAGAGGGAGCAATATGTACTAGTGGGGAGCTGAATGTACTAGGAGGGAGCAGTAGGTACTCGGAGGGAGCAGTATGTACTAGGAGGGAACAGTATGTACTAGGAGGGAGCAGTATGTACTAGGAGGGAGCAGTATGTACTAGGAGGGAGCAGTATGTACTGGGAGGGAACAGTATGTACTAGGAGGGAGCAGTATGTACTAGGAGGGAGCAGTATGTACTAGAAAGGAGAAGTATGTACTAGGAGGGAGCAGTATGTACTAGGAGGGAGCTGTATGTACTAGGAGGGATCAGTGTGTACTAGGAGGGAGCAGTATGCATTAGGAGGGAGCAGTGTGTACTAGGATGGAGCAGTATGTACTAGGAGGGAGCAGTGTGTACTAGGAGGGAGCAGTATGTACTAGGAGGGAGCAGTATGTACTAGGAGGGAGCAGTATGCATTAGGAGGGAGCAGTGTGTACTAGGATGGAGCAGTATGTACTAGGAGGGAGCAGTATGTACTAGTGGGGAGCAGTATGTACTAGGAGGGAGCAGTATGTACTAGGATGGAGCAGTATGTACTAGGAGGGAGCAGTATGTACTAGGAGGGAGCAGTATGTACTAGGAGGGTGCAGTATGTACTAGTGGGGAGCAGTATGTACTGGGAGGGAACAGTATGTACTGGGAGGGAGCAGTATGTACTAGGAGGGAGCAGTATGTACTAGGAGGGAGCAGTATGTACTAGGATGGAGCAGTATGTACTAGGAGGGAGCAGTGTGTACTAGTGGGGAGCAGTATGTACTAGTGGGGAGCAGTATGTACTGGGGGGGAGCAGCATGTACTGGGAGGGAGAAGTATGTACTAGGAGGGAGCAGTATGTACTAGGAGGTTGCAGTATGTACTAGTGGCGAGCAGTATGTACTAGGAGGGAGCAGTATGTACTAGGAGGGAGCAGTATGTATTAGGAGGGAGCAGTATGTACTAGTGGGGAGCAGTATGTACTGGGAAGGAACAGTATGTACTGGGAGGGAGCAGTATGTACTAGGAGGGAGCAGTATGTACTAGGAGGGAGCAGTATGTACTAGGATGGAGCAGTATGTACTAGGAGGGAGCAGTTTGTACTAGGAGGGAGCAGTATGTACTAGGAGGGTGCAGTATGTACTAGTAGGGAGCAGTATGTACTGGGAGGGAACAGTATGTACTGGGAGGGAGCAGTATGTACTAGGAGGGAGCAGTATGTACTGGGAGGGAGCAGTATGTACTGGGGGGGAGCAGTATGTACTGGGAGGGAGCAGTATGTACTAGGAGGGAGCAGTATGTACTAGGAGGTTGCAGTATGTACTAGTGGCGAGCAGTATGTACTGGGAGGTAGCAGTATGTACTAGGAGGGAGCAGTATGTACTAGGAGGGAGCAGTATGTACTAGAAAGGAGCAGTATGTACTAGGAGGGAGCAGTATGTACTAGGAGGGAGCAGTATGTACTAGGAGGGATCAGTGTGTACTAGGAGGGAGCAGTATGTACTAGGAGGGAGCAGTATGTACTAGGAGGGAGCAGTATGTACTAGGAGGGAGCAGTATGTACTAGGAGGGAGCAGTGTGTACTAGGAGGGAGCAGTATGTACTAGGAGGGAGCAGTATGTACTAGGAGGGAGCAGTGTGTACTGGGAGGGAGCAGTATGTATTAGTGGCGAGCAGTATGTACTAGGAGGGAGCAGTATGTACTAGGAGGGAGCAGTATGTACTAGGAGGGAGCAGTATGTACTAGGAGGGAGCAGTATGTACTAGGAGGGAGCAGTATGTACTAGGATGGAGCAGTATGTACTAGGAGGGAGCAGTATGTACTAGGAGGGAGCAGTATGTACTAGGAGGGAGCAGTATGTACTAGGAGGGAGCAGTATGCACTAGGAGGGAGCAGTGTGTACTAGGAGGGAGCAGTATGTACTAGGAGGGAGCAGTGTGTACTAGGAGGGAGCAGTATGTACTAGGAGGGAGCAGGATTTACAAGGGGGAGAGCAGTGTGTACTAGTGGGGAGCAGTATGTACTGGGAGGGAGCAGTATGTACTAGGAGGGAGCAGTATGTACTAGGAGGGAGCAGTATGTACTGGGAGGGAGCAGTATGTACTAGGAGGGAACAGTATGTACTAGTGGGGAGCAGTATGTACTAGGAGGGAGCAGTATGTACTAGGAGGGAGCAGTATGTACTAGGAGGGAACAGTATGTACTAGTGGGGAGCTGAATGTACTAGGAGGGAGCAGTATGTACTAGGAGGGAGCAGTATGTACTAGGAGGGAGCAGTGTGTACTAGGAGGGAGCAGTATGTACTAGGAGGGAGCAGGATTTACAAGGGGGGAGCAGTGTGTACTAGTGGGGAGCAGTATGTACTGGGAGGGAGCAGTATGTACTAGTGGGGAGCAGTATGTACTAGGAGGGAGCAGTATGTACTAGGAGGGAGCAGGATTTACAAGGGAGGGAGCAGTGTGTACTAGTGGGGAGCAGTATGTACTGGGAGGGAGCAGTATGTACTAGGAGGGAGCAGTATGTACTAGGAGGGAGCAGTATGTACTAGGAGGGAACAGTATGTACTAGGAGGGAGCAGTATGTACTAGTGGGGAGCAGTATGTACTGGGAGGGAGCAGTATGTACTAGTGGGGAGCAGTATGTACTAGGAGGGAGCAGTATGTACTGGGAGGGAGCAGTATGTACTAGGAGGGAACAGTATGTACTAGTGGGGAGCAGTATGTACTGGGAGGGAGCAGTATGTACTAGGAGGGAGCAGTATGTACTAGGAGGGAGCAGTATGTACTAGGAGGGAGCAGTATGTACTAGGAGGGAGCAGTATGTACTAGGAGGGAACAGTATGTACTAGTGGGGAGCAGTGAGGGAGCTGGGTTTCATTTCAGGGCCATGTGGTTGTGTCAATAGTCTGTTACATCTAAATATTGCCTCTATGTGAACTATCTTTTTAGGATGAAATTGCCACATGTTGGGGTATTTTTTGTGTGTTTTCTGCAGTTATGTGCGTGTGTGCGCATTTGTGTGTGTGTGTGTGTGCGTGTGTGTTTCGCAGCAATTTTAGTTATAGTCTAAACCAATCCTTCTGTTCTTCGCTGCTGCTCACAGAGGATATACATGTATTACTCCATGAAGAAGAACTCCCACTACTCTCCACACTGTAATACATTCACACATGCTGTGTGTGTGTTTGTGTGTGTGTGTGTGCGTTCGTGCGTGCGTTCGTGCGTTCGTGTGTGCCTGTGTGTGTGTGCGTGTGTGTGTGTGTGTGTGTGTGTGTGTGTGTGTGTGTGTGTGTGTGTGTGTGTGTGTGTGTGTGTGTGTGTGTGTGTGTGTGTGCGTGCGTAGCAATGACTGGGAAGGTCAAACTTGGGAAATAGAATCAAATGACTGCTATTCAGCTGTAGTGAGTCCTGGGTTATTTACTGACTGCATTTCTTCTTGACAGCTGGACATGGCATGTCATTTACATGAAATGTGAGGCTTTTCCCCCGAGTCAAGGAGCTACTGATAATCTCTCTGCGTTTATCATACTTACTGTAGTGAGGCTTGGACCACCGCTATAGGGCTATTGCTGTGTGTGTGGCTCTTTTTCTCTCCCTTTCTTGACATAGGTAATTGTCATTGCTATCAGAACACCCACACACACAGACACAGACCTCATTCCAGGGAACGTTGATTGGAAGCAGTCTTATAGAGCGCTGGACCATTAGCCTTGAGGTTTTCAGATGCTTCTCTTTATATTCTCTCTGTGTTTTCTATGAGATTACCCCCATGATGTATGACCGGGGCCCAGCATAAAGGATGGCCCTTAACTCTGGCCCGGAATGGCTTCCTCCTCTGTGAAGGAATCCAATGCCCACCCAATATGGCAGAGACAAATTACCACCATTAGGGCTCCGATTCCTACAGTTTCACTATGTTGGAAAACCTTTGACCTCTAAATAAGGCCAGGCATTTGTCAGAGAGCAGATCAAGCCACTTTGAGCCACACAGAGCAACAAAACCCTGAACCTCCTGTGATGGCATCGCTACGTTATTGTTATGGCAGAAGGCTATAGGAAAGGAAGGAGAGCGTCTATGGGCCTACACGTGTCTCCTCCATACAGAGGTTGTTTACACCTATCCCATCCCCTCAGAGCTTTACTAAATAACAACACCCCCACTCTCAATGTCCCTGGCAGAGGGCTGAAACTTTAATTGGGTTCTGCTAGTTAAGATAGTCCAGAGAGGTGGGCAGACACTGTGGTATTTCAACAAATGTCAGCGGGAAGACTTTGATCCACTCTTCTGTATGATATCAGAGGATGAGAGGAGAGATGGACTACTCATCTCACTGTCTGTCCCAAGAGAGAGAGAGAGGGGGGGGGGGGGAGAATGAAGAGGAATACAGAGAGAGAGAGAGAGGGGGGGGAATGAAGAGGAATACAGAGAGAGAGAATAAGGAGGATGGAGGCAAATAGAGAGTGTGAGGGAAAAATAAAAAAATAAAGATACAAAAGAGGAGAAGGAGAGGGACATAGAGAGATGAGGAAAGAAAGAGAAACAAGAGATGGAAAGAAGTATATGGGTAGAGGTGGATGTAAGAGAAAGGAACAAGCACAACTTTACTAAAAACCTCTATCCTTGAGTTAGGCCAGATAAAGATTTTGGAAATACGCAAGACCCTGCTTTCATTGGGTAGAGGTAGAGAGGTGAGAGTGGGTTTGAAGTATGTTACTGACACAGGTCTCCCAGACATGAGAGGGCATGAGATCCATTAAAATAAGGAGAGAGAGAGATGTAAGTGGCTACCAAATTGATACGGGAGGGATGTCAAATGGATTAACTGAGGAAGGAAAGTAGGAGGAATGGGTGAGAGGAACATGGGGAATGTGAGGGGAGGAGAGTGGAAAGGAAAGGAAATAAAGAGGAACATGTCTCTAACTTTTGGGCCATGAACAACGTTGTGGGTTCAATGCCCATATCAACCATTACTGTGGGATAGGTGAGTTAAAATACAGTGAGTTTCTCTTGGAAAACTAGAAACATATGTTTGATGTCCATGTGTACCTCTATCATCAGAGGGTAGATAAGGTAAGGGGCCATTGAGAGGGTGTGGATGAGGAAGTGAATCACTAAAGGACTATGCCAGGTGAGAATGTCAAAGAGAACACAGAGAGGTCATGGGTG